>NC_050524.1:1571045-1603360 GCF_002922805.2 Oryzias melastigma | reverse complement strand
TCTTGATGACTTGTAAGATTGGTCCAAACCATTTATATATATATATTACTGCACATGTATCAAAGTCAGGCCCGGGGGCCAGATCCGGCCCGCTGGACGATAATATCAAATCAGTTTATATTTTTGTTATGAACAGCCCAATGTCATCTTATTCTGGTAACATAATGCAACTCGTTCTCATTCCCAAGTCTTCACACGTTGACGTATGGTTAAGGACCCCTCCATGTCAAAAATGTACATTCAGGATGTCCCCACCTTGTGGTCATTTGAAGTGGTTGCTGTTCCAATTAAATCGGGGGTCCCCAACCTTTGGGCAGCAAACCAGTACCAATACGTGGACCGCACTGGTATCCTAACCCTAACCTAAACCTGGTACTGGACGCAGATTAGTACCGGATGTTGATCAGTAACGGTTCCAGATCAGGTTACTAGACGTGGGACAGGTTTGGGTTAGGGTGCTGGAAAAAGTTACTATTTAGTTTTAAAATAGTTTTAAATTAGTTTAAGTGTGTTCAATCGATGTTTATCCTGTTTATCCCGCTACCTAAGGTGTGTTTTTGGGCCCAATCCGAACTCTTCCCTTCTCCCGTCCCCTCCCATTGAAGGGGCATTTTAAGTGTGTGTCCAGGATTTCAAACCCGACCCTCCAAACACAGGGTAAGCAGTCCTCCTCCGCGAGGCTAAACCGCGCCGAGAAGCTCTTTTCTTCATGTTGGTGCGCTCCGAACCACAGACGGTTACATTTAAATAAGTAATGACTTTTTGTTGTAGCACGAACTTTTTAAAGTTATAAAACGGCTGTTGTTATGTTTATACAAGCACTGGAAGCGATTAATTGATCTGAATTGATTTAAGCTTTACAGATCAATAATCGATAAAAAAATGATATAGCTAAAGTCTGCTAGCTTGATGCTAAGGTTCAATTTCCCATTGGATGGCTAATGCTAACACTCAGTCGACCTAAACATACATTGCTGACTAAATGAACATTTTAATATAAATTTTCCAAACTCTTTTATGGAAATATTTCCAAAGTAACCATTTGTGGTCTAAAACATTGTTTTTTGATCAAACTTTCTTCTTCTTCTGGAATGAGGTGTCATCCTGTAGCGTGATCGCCACCTAGTGGTCAAACTGAAACTCCCTCCAGGAGAAGCAGAACAATGTTTACAGTGTTAATGATCTCCTTTTGAGAATCCATGTAACACTGTATGCTATTAACAATTGTATTATTTCAATACCGTATATGAAATGTTTAAGATTAATATAAATATATTCAAAACATATACAGAATATAGATTATTAATGTATTTCTAAACAAATGTGTTGAAATGTGTAAACTATGTAAACTCAAAATTGAACTGAATCAAATTGAGTGACTCTGAAGAACTTCTCATGTAAACATGCCTAGGACAGCCCGGGGGTTAAGTGTGCCTATCATTGAAACTGGACACTTCTGACGCACAGATCGAGTTTTGAGTGGAGGTACCTACGCTGGACAATAATCTTCCTTTTTCATTTTCCACATCTGTTCTGCCCCGTCCTCTTCATCATCCTCACCACCAGAGTCATCCTCACACCACCACCCTGTGCCAAGTGGTTTCTTCAGTCTGGTAAATCCACAAGAACGAGTGGTGAAGCGTTTCAAGAAGGAAGACTTGCTCTGATTCGACCTCAGATTGTTCAAGCACAAATGTAACCAAAACAACTAATTTCCCCCATGATTCTGATATCAGTTTTAGCATGCTGTCTTTCAAACCCAAAGATTAGTTCAGACAGTTAGAATCTGCATCAGGAAACAGGATCCTTGATAATAGATCTGCAAACGTGGAGGCAAAGATGAACAGTTCAACAGAAAGTTCCTCTGAGCAGAAATGATCATTAGATATTGTCATGTGCAGCTTGACTTTTATCTCTTTTAGCTTAAGCTCTGTGCTACCTGGAAAAGTGTCAGAATGAGGAAGATTCAGGAAGACGAGGGAAAGAGGAGGTGGAGGCAGCATGGAGGAAATGTGAGGATCAAAATAAAGAGAGAAAATGTTTTTAAAAAGTTGCTAAAACAGGTTATGTACACACTCAAACACTCACAAACAAGCGCACACAAAGCTATTCTACACAAACTTCCACACATACAAACACACAGATGCGAGCATCCGTCCATCATCTTCTTCCTCTCATCTGGACCGGGTCGCGGGGGCAGCAGTCTAATCAAAGATATCCAGACTTCCCTCTCCCCGGTCACTTCCTCCAGCTCCTCTGGGGGGACCCGAGGTGTTCCCAGACCAGCGTGTCCTGGGTCTTCTCCGGGACCTCCACCCAGTGGGACATGCCCAGAACACCTCTCCAGGAGGCATCCGGATCAGATCCAAGAGCCACCTCAACAGGCTCCTCTGGATGTGGAGGAGAAACGGATCTACTATACGCTCTTTCCGAGTGACTGAGCTCCTCACCCTTTCTCTAAAGGAGCGCCCAGCACCCTCCAGAGGAAACTCATTGTATCCAGGATCTCCTTCTTTTGCCCATGACCCAGAGCTTATGACCATAGGTGAGTACTGGAACGAAGATCCACCAGTAAATTGACCGGTGCAGCGACCGCATAATGGCGGAAGCCGCTCCAATCCGCCTGTCGATCTCATCCATCCATCTTCTTGGCCACTTCTTCCCTTCCGGGGTCGCGGGGTGCCGGAGCCTATCCCGGCTACTGATGGGTGAAGGCGGGGTACACCCTGGACAGGTCGCCAGTCTGTCTCAGGGCCTCAATCACACACATTCACTCTCACATCCACACCTAGGGGCAATTTAGAGTCACCAATGAACCTATGAAGCATGTTTTTGGACGGTGGGAGGAAGCCGGAGTCCCCGGTGAAAACCCACGCATGCACGGGGAAAACATGCAAACTCCACACAGAAAGGTCCCAGCCGGGAGTCGAACCGGGGCCTTCTCGCTGTGAGGCAAGAGCGCTAACCAGTGCTCCACCGTGCAGCCCCTGTCGATCTCACACTTGAATATTTCCCTCACTTGTGAACAAGACTCTTGATTTTTGTATTTGATCACTTCTTCGTTACCCTTGAACTTTCTCCTGACCAAAGATATACTTTGTATTGTGAAGTTCTGAGCCCCAACTTTAGGAAAATGAAACTCTCATTAATGCTCAGCACCAACAAAATCTTCAAAACTTCTGTCTCTGAGGAACGTTTGTGAGCTGCAGCTCACAGGAAGTCAGAAAGGTTGAGTGGGCGGAGCCAGAGCGCTGGAGTGATAAGGGGAGGAGCCCAGGAGGAGGACACAGTGAGAGGACATGGAGCCTCCAGCTCTGCTGCTGTTTGTGGGTCTCCGCAGCTCAGGTAGGACCGTTTTCATCGGTTTGACTTGGAGGGTCTTGAGGGTCCTTTGTGTTGGGGAGGGGTGGTTTCCATGGAGATCGTCATTGGGAGCCTGGGAAACAGAAGAAACTTAAAACTGCTGACATTGAAACATTGAAATTCCACTTGATGGCACCAGAGTTTCCTCAGATAAACATTTGGTTTTATGTAGGAGATGAATATTTTTATCAAATAAAACAAAAATATTGTTACTTTTCCCTCCACAAGTAGAATGGGGCGGCCGTGGTCTACAGTAGAGAATCACAGGTTACCCGCTCATGTGCCGAAGTGTCCTCGGGCAAGACACTGAACTCCATATTACTCCTGGTGGTTACAGGTTGGTGTCAGTGTTCGCCATGAATATATGAATGTGTGTGTATAGTGCTTTGGGCCTTAAAGCAAAGTGGAAAAGTCATACATAATTATTAAGGTTGGGAATGTTAACGCGCGATAAATAGAACATAATTAATTTGTTAATATTTATTAATTGTGCTCAGGCGTCCTGCTGTGCAGCTGTGAGATCAGAGTAATAAAACTCAGTCTAAATAATCTTAAACTTTTTTTATAGATTCTGTGATTGAGATTTTATTAAATTAAAGAGAGAAAATATGGCATTTATTTGTAGTTTTAATAAATAAGGCAGCAAACGAACGTCAATCTGACAGCTGCTATGAGGGGCGGAGCCAAACGGAGCTGTCCGTTATAAGAAATCCAAAGAGGTTAAAGAAAAAAAATAAATCCAAAGAGGAAACCGATCATTTTATTTTGGCAAGGAGACCGGCATGAATTTTCAACAACAACAACCACCGGCGTTGTCAAAAAATTGTGGAAACTCTACAAATCCAATAAAGAAAGTTTATGAGAAAAAAAAAAGAAAGAAAAGAAGTACAGACTTCCAGGAACAATGTCAAATAGACATCAGGGAGAAATTCTTATTTTTGGAGCTGCCTGGTGTGACTTTAGCCTGGATTCTTTTGTCTTTTCATTCAAAAACATGTTGATTACTTTTTTAACAAATGTTATTCTTGTTGTTTTCACAAAATTACAGCTAAAACTTTCATTCTGTGTTGTAAAAACCGTTTGTTAAACATTTTTGAGGTTTCACCAGCAAAATGAATCCTATTTATCCAGATGGAATTTTCTGTTTTCGCATGACTTTATGTCTAGTGTGAATGTGGCTGTGTTGATTAAAATGACACCAAATTAACAAGCAGGTAGTATTTCAAATTGAAAATGCAGAAAATTCAAATATAGACAAAAACTGAGTTTTATAGGTTCCAAAGGATTAAAAATAAACGTTCTAAATGTTTAATTTTGAGTGTGATTTCTTATTATGATAATTTGCAGATAATAAGTGGCTGGCAAATACACTAAACAACAAAAAAAGGTGATCATCGAGATGAATTTTTTTCCAGATTTTTGATTAATTAGTTAATGTTTTAATCAATTATCAGCCCTAATAATTAGTTGTTATTCACAAAAAAAATCCATCTTCTAAACCTGCTGAATCCATTTTGGGGTTGCTGGAGCCTATCCTAGCTACTGTAGGGTGTACACCCTGGACAGGAACCACACAACCGCACATTCAGAGCTAAGGGTTCATCTAAGATCTCCATTGAACCTGTGAAGCTTGTTTTTGGACTCTGGGAGGAAACCGGAGAAACCCCACACATGCACGAGGAGAACGTCCCAGAAAGGTCCCAGCTGGGATTTGAACCATTTGTGAGGCGGGAGTGCTAACCACTATACCTCCATGCAACCCCCATATAAATTAATAACCATTTGATCGTCTATTGAATTAAAGCGACACAAAAACTGATAACTTTTTGTGTTAAGTTTACAGTAGAAGCAACTGCAGCATCTCTAAGAACCAAACAGTAGGAATCGAAACTCAGGCTTCTGCTGCCATCTGGTGGCTGACGTGAGTTACTCCAGGCACTCCGTTGTCCTCATTTTATGACCCATGTGATTTGCTGCTCCTTGTGTTTCCCTGAACCACCCAGAATGTACTCCATCTTCACCCAAGAGTGGCTGGGATAGGCTCCAGCAACCCCGTGACTGTCAAAGAGATGAAGCCGACTGAAAATGGATGAAAGGAAATTTTAAAAATACTAAAGGTTATCTTGGAAATAAAAAGAGCTTTAAAATGTAAGAATCAATTTCAATAAATTATTGCCCCCCCCTTTTTTAAACAAGCCCCCTCCAGCAATTGAACCAACAGATAATCGGTGATGCCCTCTAGTGGCGGACAGATGCTACTGTTATAATACCTTCATACACAGGAGTGTATTTTTATAACCTCCTTTTGTTAATTAGGCTGAACTGTATTTTATATTTCAGTTTAGCTAATTTTTCAGCTGCATGCTAGCTATTTTGGCTAATTTGGGCTTTTTTTGTTAGTTTTTTAGGCTAATTAGCCTGGATCCACCTGTGAGGACAGTTGACACTAAGACTTAGCATCACATCTACTGATTGAAACTCGAGTTGGGCGTACGCGGTGCACAATATCACTTTTAAGATCGGATCAGTTCACATCTGAAAGTAAGGAAAGCTTTGAAGATTCTGGAAAAACCAGAAGGAAGGCTGTCACTGTGACAGCAGAAGAAGGAATTCCAACCTTGGAGTCACTACGGGCAATCTACAACAGAGATGCCCAATCCTGATCAATCACCCAATCAATTTATTATGTATACATACAGCAACCAAAGTGCTGGACAGAAAATCAAATATGAATAAAAACATGAAACAATAAAATATAAAAAGCACCAATAAAATCCCTAAAACAATATCCTCACGATGATCTTCCAAACCCAGAATAGGAACCTTTCATTTAACATCAATGACAAATTATCCTGAGTTTGATATGTCTCTGCATAGATATATACATCTGTTGTTGGTCTTCTCTTGTTTACATTTTTTTAATTACAAATAAATTATTTCCAAATCCTCCAGCGCAGTCATCTCCACCTCCTCTTCTCCAAACATCTGAATGCAGGACTGGCTTTGGTCGTCAGAACCCATGATCCGATCAGTGCCAATATTTCCATCTGCAAAGAGAAGAAGTTAGAAGGCATCATCGGTCAGCTGTAGTGGAGCTTCTGCTGCTGTGATTGGCCGCAGCTTCTCTACAGAATCTCAGAGTTTGACTGCTGCCATCAGCTGGACTGACCTTAGTGTGCGCAGGTTACATTGCGGACTCGTCATCCGGTTCTGGAGCGGCCGAACATTTGAGTCCTGCAGTTTGTTCCCTCTCAAGTCCAGTTCTGTCAGATGGTTCCCACCAGACTCCAGAGCTGAGGCCAGAGCGTCACAGCTGGCTTTAGACAAGCCGCAGTCATCCAGTCTGCATCCAGAGGAACAGCTCATCAGGACAGCACAACATGAAGGAGAGTGCACGGCAGCAGGTTCATGTTACGGAGTAAATGTAGGACTGTATCACTGATTGGGTTTGAGGTCTAACAGGAAACAAGATGGTGCGCCAGTCAGAACACAGGAAGGGTAAAAAAAGAGATGAGGCTCCACCTGAAAGTTATTCTGGATTTATTCCATTGCTGATTTGTATTACAAGTGCTTGGTCAGTTACTCAATACTTTAAAACAGCCACTGGAATGCACAGGAAGAAGTCAGACAGAGTACTTAGGCACTTTAGAATCTCTGGAAATAAATTAAGAGGTCAAGGGGTTAAAAATATTTTTTTTCTTTGAAGATGTCAACTTGGAGCCCTCAAAACTAACTGTACTTGACATGGAGACTGACCTCAGAGACTTCAGTCTGCATTCCGGACTCTCCAAAAGACCACAGAAATGCTTCACTCCAGAATCAGACAGGTCTTTGTTTCCGCTCAGGTCCAGTTCTGTCAGATGGGACGGGTTGGACTTCAGAGCTGAGACCAGAGCGGCACAGCTGATCTCTGACAAACTGCAGCTCTCCAATCTGGATGCAGAAGAGAATGGATGAGATCACCTGTGTGCATGAATCTGACAAGAACCACATGTCAGGTGCACTGGGTCCGATGGTTCTGTGTCTTCTCCGCTGCACTCAAAGTCCTGAATGTAGCGGGCAATTACCAAAACCCAAACTACTGATGAACATTTGGACAAAATCCTTTCAGCTGCAAATGTAAACTCATAACAACCTCAACAAAAGAGCTCTGACCTCAGAATCTGCAGTCTGGAGTTTGGACTCTCCAGTCCAGCACACAGAACCTTCACTGTCGAAAGCATCAGCTGGTTGTTACTCAGATCCAGTTCTGTCAGATGAGACGGGTTGGAGTTCAAAGCTGAAACCACGACTTCACATTCACCCTCTGAGAGTCCACAGTTGGAAAGTCTGAGAGAAGAGACCATGGAGAAGATGTAACACAGATCCAAACGTCTGTCTGTTTAGTGCCGGTCAGCTGGTTCTGATGAGTCTTGTGTTTGAATCTCTGCAAACAGTTACTAACAAACAATCTGCAAAATGTCTTCACAAATTTAACAATCCATGTGGTGTGAAACAGAATATATTTGTTTGTAATCTCTGGGGTCATTTTAATACTTTGTCAAAAGACCAATTTCACTTTCATTTTGTTTTTCACATATTGTCATCCCGCAGTTTCCTTTCTTTGGAGTGTTTTTTTCAAACATTGTAGACTTTAAACACTGTGGTCCTAAACATTGAAATGCTGATTCATCTTTAAACAACGGACACAAGTAGATTAGTAACCTCACACGTCACCGATATTGTCTTGGCAGAAGAGGAACATTTGTAATGACGCACAAATTTTAGCTCTGAAAAAACTACAACTGTTGATTTACAGCAACTGTTCACCTATTGCGGTTTCACTGCTCAGTGAATTTGTTTTTCATTTTGTAGTTTTACATGTTTTTTTTTCATCACGCTGTGTTCTGCATCCTGATTGGCTGTAGACCTTGTCAACCAATCTCTGTGCTGTGTCTCTTGTACAGAAAGTGCTCAGCTTGTCACATTTACCTAAACCTTGATCATGATCAGATCTCTGTTGGGATACTGGATTTATTTCCTATGAAGGTTCAAACTTTGAGAGTTTAAAGTGTGAGAAAAATGGGGAAATGTTCATGTCGGCATTAGAAAAGTTGATAAAGGGTGTGGTGAGGAGTTTTACATCCTTAAACATAACAATTCACCTATTGGGTTGTTTTTAGAGGGTAACTCCTGCGATAAATGAGAGAACACTGTAGGGAGAAAGTCAGTCAGTCAGTCAGAACCAATGACTAATGTATTGTGTGTATTATGGACCAGCATGTGTTAGAAAATATCCGCAACAATTCCATTTCATCCAAAGGTTTTCAGGTTTTTTTTTTTTTCAAAACATCCGGACTAAATCTTTCAGGTGTGGTTTAGAAATAATCTGAACTCTGTCGTAGAACCCAGAGGAGGTGTAGTCAGCTCAGATTTGAAAACAGAATCCCTCCTGGACTCACCTGAACGTTTTACAATTCCTCACAGCTGGGATCAGCCTCCGACGACCCTCGCCTGATGTGTTGTACGTGTCCAGGTCCAGCTCATCCATAACCACTTCTGATATCTGCAGCATGTAGGCCAGAGCTGAGCAGTGGATCTCAGACAGTTCCTCCTCTGTTCGGTTTTCTGACCTTAGGAACTGTTGGATCTCTTGATGAACGGAGAGGTCTTTCATCTCCATCAGACAGTGGAAGATGTTGATGCTTCTGTCAGGAGACACTTTGAAACTGTTCATCTTCTTCAGATTGTTGGCGGCTCTCTGGAGGACTTCTGGATTGTTTTCTGTCTGACCCAGCAGGCCTCCTAAGAGAGTCTGGTTGGACTCCACAGAGAGGCCATGGAGGAAGCGAACACAAAGGTCCAGATGTCCAGTTTTGCTCTGCAGGGACATCTCCATGACTTTTCTCAGAAACTCATCCAGAGTTGAGATGTTTGAGTCACCATTTCCAAGTTCGTATTTGACTTTAGGTTTGTCTTTCCACATGTCTCTGTCATCATACTGCTCTATTCCATCTTCATCATCATAATAGTGATCTTCATCATCAGATTCATCTTTGTCGTCACTTTGATACTCGTCTATATCTTCATAGTCACTTACATCCTCATTATAGTTGTCTTCATATCCATCTTCATCGTAGTATTCGTCTTTTTCGTCATTTTCATCCTCGTCTTCATCTTCATCCTCATTGATATCATCATATTCATCTTCATCCTCGTCTTCATCTTCATCCTCATTGATATCATCATATTCATCTTCATCATTGTATTCATCATTTTCATCACTTTCATACTCGTCTTTATCTTCATTCTCACTTATATTTTCATCGTCATAGTTATCTTCATCGTCATCTTCTTTGTCGGGATAGTCACTCATGTAATCATCTTCATTTTCGCTGTTAAATTCAGAATTTTCATCAAGTTCATCAAGTTCTACTGCATCTTTCATACCATAGTTATCACATTTCCTCAGGAACGTTTGTAATTTGTTTGTCTTGTTGGTGTAACAGTGGAACATGTAGACTGCAGCCAGAAACTCCTGAACGCTCAGATGAACAAAGCTGTAGACCGGTTTCTGGAAGATCTCACACTCTCTTCTGAAGATCTCAGTACAAACTCCAGAGTACACTGAGGCCTCGGTGACATCCAGACCACACTGCTGCAGGTCTTCTTGGTAGAACATGATGTTTCCTTTCTCCAGATGTTCAAATGCCAGGTCTCCCAGCTTCAGAAGGACTTCCCTATCAGCCTCTGCCAGCTCCTGTGGGGTCTTCTCATGTTCCTGCTTGTACTTCTTCTTCCTCTTTGTCTGGACCATCACGAAGTGTGAGTACATGTCAGTCAGGGTGGTGGGCAGCTCTCCTCTCTGCTCTGTGGTCAGCATGTTCTCCAGAACCACAGCAGTGATGTAACAGAAGACTGGAACTTCACACATGATGTAGAGGGACATGGAGCTCTTGATGTGGGAGAAGATTCTACTGGACAGCTCTTCCTCTGGGAATCTCCTCCTGAAGTACTCCTCCTTCTGAGCATCATTGAAGCCTCGTACTTCTGTCAGTCTGTCCACACATGAAGGAGGGATCTGATTGGCTGCTGCAGGTCTGGAAGTGATCCAGACCAGAGCTGAGGGAAGCAGACGTCCCTGGATGAGGTTTATCAGCAGCAGATTGATGGAGGACTTCTGGGTGACATCAGACACCACCTGACTGTTGCTGAAGTCCAGAGAAAGTCTGCTTTCATCCAGACCATCAAAGATGAACAGAAGTTTACAGACAGACAGCTGCTCTGCTGGGATCTTCTGGAACGTTGGATGGAACCGCTGGATCAGAGTGAGAAGACTGTGCTGCTCATCTCTGATCAGGTTCAGCTCCCTGAAGGAAAGAGGAACCACAGCACTGATGTCTTGGTTCTCCGAGCCCTCGGCCCAGTCCAGAGTGAACTTCTGCACCGAGAAGCTTTTTCCAGCTCCAGCGACGCCGCTGGTCAGAACCACTCTGATGGGTCCATGTTGGTCAGGTAAAGGTTTCAGGATGTCCTGGTTCCTGATTGGAGCATCATGAAACCTGTTGGTCTTGGAGGAGGTCTCCATCTGCCTCACTTCATGTTGGGTCTGAACGTCTTCTCTCAGTCCCTCTGTGATGTAGAGCTCTGTGTAGATCCGGTTTAGGAGCTTCTCCTTTCCAGATTCTTCACTTCCTTCAGTTGCATGTTCAAATCTTCGCCTCAAATTGATCTGATGTTCATCTAAAGGCTCCATTAGTCCATCATCTGATGTAGAATGACAGCAGAGAAATTCATAAAAGCCCAATACAACACCAGTAGAATTTTAGTATTCAGATATGAAATCTTCAGTCTCACTTTGGACTCTTCCGCTCTGACTCTTGGTTCTTCTTGGTCCTTTACCACATGGCTGCTCCTCCTCAGAAATAATAATTCTCTTCCTCTTAGAGTGGACACTGAGGAAAGAAAGAAGGCAGTGAATAGAAAGCTGAGCACTGAAGCCTCTTTCCCAACAAATGTTTTTTGGAGACGTGAAAACCAGCAGGAGCAGAGTACTAGAGTGCTCTGTTCATAGCTCTGTTGTGTTGCCTAAAGACAAAACAAGGCACCGCCACTCCAGGACTGGATGCCAGAGATAGACCCTAAATAGGTTATCAACCTGCATAACCTATGCTGTCTATTATGCTTAGCAACAAGAGTCCATGTCACAAAACTCTCCTTAGTCACGCAGAAGGTTGACTCGTACAGCTGCTGCAGACTTTTTGCTTGAGGAGTGGCTGCATCAAAAGGGGAGCCCAGGTGTGTCTGCAGTTCCCTTGAGGCTCATATAGTCACCTCAAGGGACATCATAAATGGAATATATCATTAAGGTGTGTGTGGTAAAGGTATCTTGAAGTATTTGCTATCAAATTTACACACACTTGTGATGTACAGGTGATGCTGCCATACAGTGTCCTTACACCACACTCTAGTTCAGGGGTCACCAACCCTGTTCCTCGAGGGGACCGCCCTGCTTGTTTGCAGCTAACCCTGCTTCAGTAGATGCTGATTAGTTGGATTGAATCAACGCAGTTTCTGATTGACTGAACACACCTGATCCAGGTGAGCAGCAATTAGTCTGGCTGCACACAAGGACCATGCACGTCTCACATGAACAGCACTAAGGGCTTCTTGTGCAGTTCACAGGATTTGAAGGGGGTTTACGCAATAAAAAAACGGTAAAACGTGCCTGTGTCTCACCTACTTCACCTTTACTTACTATTACATGTGTAGAGTGTTCACTACAACCTATCTCTCGCAGCACACCCATATAAACGTATGAACATTTTCTCTTTGACCGCCGTCTTTGATGACCTCAATATTTCTTGCAGCCCTCCTGAGTGCCTCGTACAGGTTTGGCCATTTTCCGCTTTTTGCCTTACTGTTTTTACTCATAAAGGCAGTTGTGGCTAAGGCTTAGCCTTTTCCATAATCCCAAATAGCCCATGGACTTACAAGTTTTAACCAGGCACAGGGAGGGATACCAGTACTTTGTCCCCCTGCTTGTTTAGTGTATTGCTCTAAGCAATCTTTCATCTTATCTGGGGGCTTCTTCTTTCCCTTTGGTCTGAGCTGACCTCCCATCATTTCAGGAGGTACAGAGTCTTACCGTGAGCCTGAAGGTTTATTTCTGAAGTTTATAGGAAGATCCTTGGAGAGGTTGCTCTTCATGGACCCACCGCTGCATGCTGAAGAATAGACTCTTCGTCTGACCTGCAGACGTCTGCAGATACAAACAAATGATTGAGTTTTTGTGGAGAATCTGCTTTTGAAGGGTTTTAGTCTCTCTTTGAAACCATGTGGTAAGTACCGTGAGCCTGAAGGTGAAGGTTTATCTCTGAGGTTTATAGGAAGATCCTTGGAGAGGTCGCTCTTCATGGACCCACAGCTAGATGCTGAAGAATCAGGTCTTCGTCTGACCTGCAGACGTCTGCAGATACAAACAAATGATTGGGTTTTTGTGGAGAATGTGCTTTTGAAGGGTTTTAGTCTCTCTTTGAAACCTTGTGGCAAGTTGACCTCCTATCAGTTCAGGAGATACAGAGTCTTACAGTGAGCCTGAAGGTGAAGGTTTATTTCTGAGGTTTATAGGAAGATCCTTGGAAAGGTCGCTCTTCATGGACCCACCGCTGGATGCTGAAGAATAGACTCTTCGTCTGACCTGCAGATGTCTGCAGATATAAACAGATGATTATATTTCTGTAGGAAAGCTGTCTAAAGTTTTATAGTCGTTAAAACTGCTGTGTCTGGCCCGGCATAAGTTCAGACTAAAACAGTCTTACCGTGAGCCTGAAGGTGAAGGTTTATTTGTGAAGTTCAAAGGGAGATCCTTGGAGAGGTCGCTCTTCATGGACCCACAGCTGGATGCTGAAGAATAGACTCTTCGTCTGACCTGCAGACGTCTGCAGATACAAACAAATGATTGAGTTTTTATGGAGAATGTACTTTTGAAGGATTTTAGTCTCTCACTGAAACCTTGTGGCAAGTTGACCTCCCATCATTTCAGAGATAGTCTTACCGTGAGCCTGAAGGTGAAGGTTTATTTGTGAAGTTTATAGGGAGATCCTTAGAGAGGTCGCTCTTCATGGACCCACAGCTGGATGCTGTAGCATGGAGTCTTCGTCTGACCTGCAGACGTCTGCAGATACAAACAAACGATTGGGTTTTTGTGGAGAATTTCAAGGACAGTTCTCCAGTTCATGCATCCATTTTCTAAACTGGTTTTGTCCCTTTCGGGGTCACTGGGCTGCCTAACCCGGCTGCTGACGGGCGAAGGCGGGGTACGACTGTACAGGTCGCCAAGTCTGTCGCGGGGGCATTCACACCTTGGGGCAATTTAGAGTCACCAATTAACCTATGAAGCATGTTTTTGGACGGTGGGAGGAAGCCGGAGTCCCCGATGAAAACCCACGCATGCACGGGGAGAACATGCAAACTCCACACAGAAAGGACCCAGCTGGTGGTTCTGTTTCAGGTTGTCCAGCCGGGACTCGAACCAGGCACCTTTATGCTGTGAGGTAAGAGCGCTAACCAGTGCACCACAGTGCAGCCATATCTATTATTACTCAAGTAAATAGTTTTGTTTACTACAATCATTCAATGTGGGTCAAAAGTGGCCACCTTATGTGGTTGATTGCTCTGATGTAACGGGAGGAGCCAGCATGTAAAAAAAAAAAAAAGACGAAATCCAAAACGTCAATTTTTGAGGCGGAGGTCTTAACCTTATGTCAATATGTGTCAACTTGGGAATGAAAATGTGTCAATTTGGGAAGATGTAGACATTATTTTGTGTTACTCTAGTACCAAAATTGGCACCGATTAGAAACCGAAACAAAAAAACCTATTGGAACTGAATAAAACCCAATTGATGCCCAACCCAAGCACTGTATCAGGTGACCCGCTGCTGCTCCGTCTGTAACCAGTGGGAGGGGCTTTGTAGCAGCAGGAGACATAATGAAATAATTTGAAGTAGTAAATTCTGACATCCTCTGCTTGTCTTACTTTTTTTTTCAATATGCAGTTTTTCACAATGCACATTTGTTTATATGGGCATTGTTGTGATATGTCTCTCAAGCACTGAATATAGTTCCCTACGCGGAGTGATACATGTGACTGTGCTCAGGTCTGTGGTATGCAAGCTACGCTACGAGCTGGTGAATAAAGCTGCAAGGTTCCTCAACAAGTTATTGTCATTATTTATCAATACAACAACACTTCAGGCATCCTGAGTATCTTTTTTGAAGTTGGGATATCTTGAGTGCAAAAATGTCTTTAAAGGAGTCACACGACGAAGACCAGCTTTTTGAGCTTTTCAGTGTATTATCCTGTTTATTCCTCACTATAAAGGACCCCAAAGTGGTATTTTGATCTGTTCACGTATTTCTGCGTAATCCTCTATAAACCTTTACTCTCAACAGCAACCCCTCGAGTCGTTTTAGAAAAAAGTTACCAAAATAACTAATATTTCATAAATAATTTGCATTTTAGTGTGAAAAATGTAATATATGATCATATATATGGATATAGTTTAATGTTTGGTTTTATAAATAGGCCTCAATGACCTAATATTTTCACGTGATGTATATATTTGTGAGTGTTGAAGTACCTTATATATGTTTTATTAAATATGTGTATCGACGTTTTTCAAAAAACTAATTAAAAGCTTTTATTTTTATGTGGTTTTTTTTTCTGATTTGAAAAATGATCCAAACCGTGACTCTAAAACCGTGACTGGGAGTTTTGTGATGATCTGTTCCAGCCCTAGCTAACAGGAAATAAACAAACAAACAAAAAAACACAAATATAAATGCAGCATTTTGGTTCTGTAAATCTTGCAGTCTGAATTTGATAAAGTATTTGTTTATTCTTTAGTCAACAGTGAAATGTAGTCAATTAAAGTGGTGGCTCAGCTTTTAATGAGATTTCTTCGTCATTCCTTCATCCTAACGTGCAGTTAATGTTCACACAAACTCAACATGGATCTGTTTTCTTTAGATTGACTTACTCTGCACCTGAAGATCCAGGTTCAGCTTTGAAGTTTGGATCCTGATCTTTGGATCCATCAGTTGTCGAGGACTTGAGCTCGTTTCCCTCCTTTTCCTCGGAACGTCTCATCTTTAGGTCCGTGAGGGCAGAAGATTCATGACAAACATGGAGCAGCATCCCTCACAGTAAACCCAGAACATCTTCCGAGGCCCAGAGCTCTGCTGAGATGTTCTGCAGAGACACAACCGTCTCACAGTCCGATCAACACTTTAGGATGGAGAAAAATGAGGACTCAACTATTCTCTTCCTGCTCCGTTCTTACCCTCAGTCCTGCTTCACTTTCACTTTCTCCTCCTTTTCCCGGTAGTGACGGAGCAGCTCCAGTGTTGCTCTGCTGACTCTCCCGACACTTAACGTCGTTCCAAACCCTCTGACACTTATTGTCTTAAAAGCAATAGCGACAAATGTGTGGTGATTTTGGAGACACCTTTGAAGCAGATCTGTCGTTCCTGTCCTCTCAGAGCGGGTGCGCTCGAGAGGATCTGCCCGCCTGAAAGAGTGACGTCAGCGTCACCCGGCAGGAGACTCAACCACCGCCACTGTTTGATGCGTTTGTCTAAATGTTCTGTAAATCTGTTTGGATTCAGTAAAATAAGAAAATATTTCCTCATTCAAACCAAAAACGTGACATAACTAACTGAAGAGTAACTTTTTCAGGGACGCAGAAGAGGATTTTGTGTTTATAATTGTGTGATTGCTAAGTAATCATTCACACTATAGTGATTGTCCAGCTCCTTTCTTTATGTTTTCACCACGTAAAAACTAAATTTCATGTCAGAGATTTCAGGATTCTCGGTATGGTAGCGTCAATCCAAACTGATGCGCCGAAACTCAATCGTTTTTATTGTTCTGTATTCTGGTTACTGTCGGCCGTAACCGGTCGAACAACTTCAGACAGAGCCATAGACTGTAAAAATAAATTATTCTTATACAGTCTATGGTCAGACCGAGCCAACAGGAGAACCAATCTCCAAAGCGTCTTCTTTCCCTCCTCCTGCACGGCCCTCCCTCTTTTCCTCATTCAGCCAATAGCTGCCCCCAACCAGTCCAACCCCCGACGACAGGCTGAGTGACAGAACGAGAGCCAATCAGCGTCTCCTGGTGCGTTCACTGAACGCTGGAATTTAGAATGCACCCAATCTGCCACCCAGCTCAACTCAGTCCGCTACGGTATTAAAACGTTCGGCTCGTTCAGGACATTACTACTTATCCTTTTAATATTCATAAATTTAATAGTTTTTGAAATATTGAGCAAAATATGCCCCATAGGAAATTAATGAGAAATTCTTTAAATTTCAGAATTTTAATTAGATTAGCAACAAACCTTTAAATATATTCATGGGATATGATTTCATCTTTTACAGTAATTTTAACAAAATTTGGAGTTAAGCTAATATATTAGCAACATGCTAACATTTTTTGGCTAATTTGTTATCTACTGAAGTTTTTAGGCTAATTTAGAGTTTACCTTCAATTTTAGCAAAAGGCTAACATTGTGATTAATTTAGTTTACTGAGGAATTTTAGACTATTGCAACATGCTAGCTTTTTTGTGGCGAATATGGCATCTATTGAGGTTTTTATGCAAAATTGAAGTTTAGCTCATATTTTAGTAACATGCTCCTGTTTTTGGCTAATTTGTTATCTACTGGGTTCTTTTAGGCTGGAGTTTGGCTTCTATTTTAGCAACAGGCTAACGTTTTTGACTAATTTAGTTTACTGAAGAATTTTAGGCTATTTTGGAGTTTAGTGAGTATTTAAGCAACATGTTAGCTTTTTGGGTAATTTGGCATCTAGTGAGTTTTTTATGCTAATTTGTAGTTTAGCTAATATTTTATAAACAGGGTAAATTTTTTTGTCTAGTTTAGTTTATTGAGGAATTTTAGGCTTTTTTGGATTTTACCTTGTATTTAAGCAACATGCTAGTTTATTTATTAATTCTTTTGGCTTATTTGTTATCTAAGGAAGTTTTTCATTTGGAGTTTAGCTCATATTTTAGTAAAGTGCTAACATTTTTGCAAAAATTGGCATGTATTAGGGATTTTAATGCAACTTTGCTACAAATATTTATGAGCTTTAGGTAAACTTCAGAACTCTTTTATAGTTCTTTGGAGTCCTTAGATGAAGTCATAAACCAACGTCAGCAAACAGCAACGTTTCCTATTGAGAGTGAGCCGCTCTGCAGCTACAGGCTCCACATGCATAGACTGTATATAAAATAATTAATTAATCATTAATTTTTACAGTCTATGTCCACATGCCAGCTATGGAATCTTTCCCTCAGACGATGGTGTTTTCTGTCTTGGTTTTATCTTCCAGGTGTTTTCGTTTCTCGGTGGCCGGTCAGTGGTTTCACATTCAGATGTGGTAAAAGCTGCAGTTGGTGCCTAAATAAAGTGTTTCCACCTAAAGACAGGAGAGCATCAGAGAAGGAATGACCAGAGATGAGGTTCTGGAGAGGAGCCTCCATTTGTGCATTAAGTAGACTCCAAAAACAAACTTTGTTTCCCACAATTCAGTGCAGCTTCCCTAACAAAAAACAGTCTGACATTGATTGATTGATTGATTGATTGATTGGTTTATTTCAAGCATAGATTGAAAAATACAGGACAAAACACACAATTATTTCAAACTCATCACAGAAACAATTAAATGATAATTAACTAAAGTTAGTAGAGTTTGATTGATTGCTTGAAAAGGGGTGAAAGAAGCTAATTTATATAATTCCACCACTGGATTTAGGAAACTCATAAAAGCTCTGGGAACAGAGAACATCCAGCAGTTGCTGAACAAACCCAGCTTTGGTTTGATGTTCCACAAGACGTGGACATAAAGTGGTTCTGAAAATACTTCATATTCCAGAAAGCGTTCACTGTGTTAATTCAAATTGACCAAATCAGTAAATGAATGAGTGAATGAATGAATGTATGAATGAATGAATACCTTTTTGAAGATGGTTGAAGGTTCATAAATTTGAATAATTTTAACTAACTATTTAACTAACTAACTTTTTTTTTTACAACATCCAAGGTTTAGATGAGAACACTTGGTTACTATTCTATCTGAACTCTCGGTTCCATTTACCTGATCAATTTAATACATGACATATTTTAATCATCCCATTTAGTAACTAACAACAACAATTCTTCATGTCTTCAAAGATGAAAAAAGCAGGAAAAACCTTCGTCATTCTTTATTCATTTATTTTTACTTTTTTCTGAGAACCAAATAATTAAATGTTACACAGCTTTAAAGTGATTGGTTGTCGTCGCCCCCCCACACCCCGCGTGCGCGGCAGAGAGCTCATTGGGTAATTGGGTCCAGGTGTGTGAGCGGTTCGGTTCTCCGGGATGCGGAGGAGCTTCAGGTCAGTGCGGCTGCTTCTGCTCTTTACAAACCAGTTATTTAAATCACTCTTTAATGATTTAAATCTGTACATTTGTCACGTAGTTAGATGAACTCTTAGATTCTAAAATATTTTCCGGTATGTTTAATTTTCCGCTGGATTTGGGGAACAGCAGCTGTTCTGTTGGATTATGGATTTGACAGATTTGAATTGAGTTAAACTGATTCTCTGTAGAAAAATAATTTAAATATCAGTAAAACTGTAGCCTTAATAGAAGAAGACCCCAGACTGTTACTATACACAACTTTGAAGTTGTTGTGTAATTTGATTTAAAACATCGACTTAAGTTACGTTTTTAATGTTTCATCTACTTTATTATTGTTATAAACTTATTTTTAAATGCTCCAGGGTCCGTCAGCCATGTTTAAGCACAAACTTCTATAGTGTTTGTCAAATCAGGATCAGCTTCAAATGTGTACATTTTTTTTGGAAAAGATTTATTGTGATAAAGAAGAAAAACAAAACTAAAATTTAAAGTGTTAAATAAAATACTCATCCTGAACTGTATGTAATTATTAAAAAATTGAAAAATTAAATTAAATTTTGAAAAAAAAAATTGAAAGCAATATTCAAAATATATTAAAATTAAATAATTTGAATATGAAACTAAAAAAAAACGTATTTTACCATGAAATCTTGTTGAAATTATATATCTTTTTAAGAAATTCCTGCTACCAAATGAAAAATATTTGCCGACTGCTGCTTTTATATTCAGCTTTTTGTTTCGTTACTATTCTTCTTTGTGTTTAGTTAATTTTGTCTTTTCACTTGAAGTCTAAACTGAAACTGTAAACTGAGGGCCAGATAACTGTCTTCTTCTCTGATGGGGGGGGGGGGTCGGTTTGTAGGCAAACAGAAAAAGTTCAACAATCGCAGCCTAAACGTAAAGATTTGTCTTTCCAGAAAGCCACATATAGCCACATTTTAAATATTAATAATAATAAATAAATAATAAAACCTTTTAAAAATTAAACCAGTAAATATTCTGTCTTCTTCTGTCTTAGTTCAGACTGCAAAAGGGGGAATAAAAGTCACGTTTTATGTGGGTCTCGATTGGCGAATTTTTGCCAAAAAAATAAATAAAATCCTGCGTTTCTGATGGTGTTCGGATCCGGCCCACGGGCCGTAGTTTGGAGACCCCTCATTTGACCCCATTGAAGCTGTGAGTTCTCTGACTGAAGCAGAGCTTAACTGTGGCTCTATGCTCGATCTTTCCCAGGATTCATTGCTGGAAGGACTGCTCCTGTAAATGAGAAGTGGACCTCAAGCACACAAAGAACCAACCAAAGAGGTGATTTGATTTCAGTCTTTGTTCAGTTAAAGCTTTGAAAGATGGCCGACCACGGAGGCTTTGGAAGAGCAGCTTCGTTGAGTTTTAAGGAAAAGGTTTTGCTTTAAAGTAGAGCTGGGCTGATTTGAATCGATTTAAGCTCAACAGATCAATAACCGATTCATAAAAATATAGATCAGTTTAGCACATAAAGCTAAAGTCTGCTAGCTTGATGCTAAGATTTAGTAGAATTTCCCATAGGACGGCTAATGCTAACACTCGGTTGACCTGAACATACATTACTGACTAAATGAACATCTTTATAAACTCAGACATGAACTTTACAAACTCTTTCAGGAAATACTTTTTGAAGTAACCATTTGTGGTCTAAAGCATGTTTTTTTTAGTTCATACTTTCTTCTTCTTCTGGAATAAAGTGTAATGCTATCACGCGATCGCCACCTAGTGGCCAAACTGAAACGTCCTCCAGGAGAAGAACAATGTTTACATGTTAATGATCTGAACATTTTAGTTAAAATCCATTTAACACCGAATGGAATCCATTCAGGTTCTTGTGAATCGAATCGTTTCTGGAAATTCTAATGGATACCCAGCCCTTTTCTAAGCGCCTCATGTGAATCTGTTCTGCTACCAGCAGGATGGTGGCGCCGTAGACGCTTTGACTCTAGATGTCTTTAGCTTCAATCACTCAGATGTTAGAAATCTGTTTATAATTTATTCCTAAAGAGCCATTTCTAAAAACACTTTTTTTTCTTTTTCCTCCTCAGGAAGATCTTCAACCAGTAAGTCCTTCTTTGTTTGGCCGCCGCGCCGCTCTTTTCCTCTTTGTCTAAGCTCGCATTGAAGGTGACTTCATTTTCATTGGCTGTTGGGAGCAGCAGTAACGCTCAGCAGAGTGTTTATTGGTCACAGTGAGGATGGAGCTGATTGTTTCAGGACTTTTTCAGCTGACATGTGTTGTAGCGGCTGCGGACTCATGAGCCGCTAGAGAGGCTGCGGCAGGACCTTGTTTGTGACACGCTCCCAAAAAAGATGATGAAAACGTTCTCTGGATGTATCTTGATTTATTAAAGATCATCGTAGACACGGATAACAAAAAATGTGTTTTATCGTTCCAAAATAAAAAGGCAAATAAAGCGGTCAACAAAAAATACCGGGCCCTGTACACCCTCTCTCTGAACCAACAGAACCAAACCCAAACCCAGGTGAACAGGTCCGCCTAATGATCTCTTTCCTCATCACGTGACACACAAAAAAATTGAAATAATAAATAAATATTATCATGGCTGCTACATGTGTTTTGGTGCAATAACGTTTCCATATCATAGGTCCAGTTCTGACCTCCTTTCATGGAGCTCCTAAATAAAATGTATTTTGTGGTCAAATAAAAATCAGATCAGAATCCTGCAGAGCATCTCTAACTTTATTAGAAAATAGTAGTCAGGTTTTTAATTTTTAAACATTTTCAAGGTTTTCCCTCCAGAGTTCTCAGCCTCATCACAAGTGAAACGTTTTTAGACGTTTCATTTGTGCTTTTATTTTAATGCACACACAGCATTTCGTTTGCGTGGAGAATTTCACCGTTGGAGTTCCCTAAAGGTACGTGGCGTCCAGCTCTGTGCTGCTGGTTCTTTCCTGCTCTTTGACCTTCTGGTGCCGTGCCGCCACTTTACGACCTCCTGGTGCCGTGCCGCCACTGTATCCTCTGTTCTTTTGTGTGATGGCCGCCGCGCCCTTCTTACTTTCCATTTCATGCTTTTCCGTTTGCCCATTTTCGCCCACACTCATGACTGTTTTAAGGGGTTCTGCGATGCTTTTCTGATGAGTTTTGGTCCTGTTCCAGTAAGCTCCTCCTCCTCTGTGGTAAAGTCACCTTCAATGCTGTTTCCTGTCTGTCAGGCTCAAGTTGAGGCTCAGAATCAGGTTTTAGAGTTTACTCAGAGTACTGTGCGGTTCAGAAGAGTCCGGTCTGGATCAGACCTTCAGGACTTTGGTAGCTGTTCTGAGCAGCAGGTTGTGGTTGTTGGGCTGGAGCTTCATCAGTTGTTGTGACTCTGTGGTTTGGAGGTCTTTCAGGGAGAGATTGTTCTTCTTCAACTGCGATTGGATCCATTTGTGTGTTTTATTTTTCAGGTAGAGCTACAACAGGTAAGGACCTACTTTTCTTGTTTATGCGCTCGGCCGTCCCGCCGTGGAGCTTTGATTTGACTGTTTTTGGTTTGTTTCAAACAAAGATGACATTCTCACATCAAATGTCGTGATTATTGTCATCAGAATACCTGATGACAATAATCACTATCTCATCAAAACATGAACCTCAGACGTTTAGCTCCTCGTCTCTATATTGTAAACGAGTTTCTTTCTACATTTTCTTTCATTTTTGGACATTTGAACATTGAGCTGAGTGAACTTCTTCCAGAGTGGTGCTGCACGCTGATGCACAGACCCTTCTGTTGGTTCTTGTCAATGTGAAGGAGAAGTTTCTGCATCCTGTTTTATGTTAATGTTCTGGTTAAAAAGTCAGATGTCTGTGATGGGTTTGGCTGCAGTAAACGGTGTTTGTTCTTCTAGTTTTCTTTGGTTTACTGGTTTGACTTTGAGTCATTGAACTTCTTCTGGTTCTGTTGTAGTCGGGTCCATGCGTGTGAAAGCCCAGCCCACAACCAGGGAGCCGTAGATCAGGGAGGACTTCTCCGTCGGCCACGCCCACCTGTGATGGTGATGCATGTCTGTTTGGTTGGGTGTTCTTCTCTGGTTCTCCACTGGTTTGTCTGTCTGGGTCCTCTTGTGTTCTGTTTACATTTGATCTCTTTCTACATCAGATTCTTCCGTATTTAGATTCTCTGATCTGAATCTTCTCTGTTGGATCTCTCTGGATTCTGGCTCTTCTTCTGTCTGCATTTTCTGTTTCTACTTCCTGTGACTTCAGCTGATTCTCTGCTTTTCTGTCCAGTTTTTTCATGTACTGATCTATCCGTATCTTTCTGCGGAGCGTTCTTGTCTGGGTTTCCTGTCGACTGTTTCCTCTCTGGATCCTCAGATTAAATCCTTTCATCTCAACCTTTTCTAGAAGACTTTTTCTTGGTTTTAAACTTAACTTCAAAACTTAAATTCAATATTAACCTAATTTAACATAAATCCTTCAGTAAATGAAACAAAGCTGCAGCTTAGTTTAAAGCTCAAACAAAAAACAAGTGTACATAAAAAGACAAAATATTAAATGAAAAAATAAAAGCAGGTGAAGTTAGAATAAACTTTACTTTTTGTCTTGTTCATGCTCCTAAATACTGTATTTTAGTGAAGGTTTATTCATGTTTATGAACTATTGTAGTGATAAAGGAGGCCTCCTGCAGAGGGTTTAACATGACCTCTGAATTTTTAGTTTATTTGGGGTAGAACGCTGTGAGTTTCTATGTTGAGTTAAATTAACCAGTTTCCTTCCTGCAGCAGCTTCCAGAGAACTTTATGATTCAACCAAATTCCAGAATGTTCTGCAAGAGTCAAACGATCAGAGATGGAACTGGAACGAAGTGGCTCTGATGTGGACAGATCGGAGGCAAAGATGAGAGGAAGGAAGATGAGGAAAAATTAAACAACAAGCGCCTTGGAAAGTAGGAAATATCCTTAAGTCATTAGGATGTGACCCCAAAAAGGAACACGTGGGTGAATGGATCATGAAGTCATTGGTGCAGTTCGAACCCCGACTCGAGAATAAACTGGACATTGGAGCAATGGAAGTTCAACCACACGTGCAAATGAACGACGAGTGACTGAAATCTCCAACGGAAAACCTGTTTGCTAAAGCGGACGGCCAAAGAAGTTCTAAACCTGATGGTTTGGAGTTCGTCAAGAAGTCAAGAGAATTTCTCAGGATTTATTCAGAAATCAAAGCGATAAAAAGCTGGTTTCTACACACAGAAGGTTCTCCACCAAACTGAGACAGAAATGTAACTGATGTAAAATGCAAACATAAGAACATCGACAAATACAAGTGTTTCTCTTCAAATACAACGCATTGCAAGGAACTCACTATGATCTGTCACTGGAAGAGTACATGAAAATCATTCAGATGTTGTTCAGGTGGAATCATAGATCCTTAATAAGAACTGGACATGGTCTCCTATTGGAAGTCAGGCTAAAGCCTTCGCCGTCACTTCCTGATACAATTACCGCCATACTGGAACCGACTGACAACCCTTCGACAGTCAGACCAAGTTGTGCTGAGTCACGTTTTCAGAGGAACTACTGTCACCAATCATGAGTGAGCTTCCAGCTCCGAGGAATCTGTCAAACGTTTGAGGCAGGGCCTCATTGGTCCGTTTATAACTTGAATAACGGGCCATAAAGAAAAATATCTTTGAAAAGCAAAAAATAGGATTAGAAAGAACATGAGTAGAAGAATGTATTGGAGTAAGAATGGTTATTCTAACAAATAAAATGACTGAGAAATAACTGTTTCTCCATGGAAGTCTATGGGACTTTGGCCTTCTTGCAACCAGCGGGTACCTCTATAACAGGAGAAGAGAGGGGTCGCCAAGTCCATTGGTGATCATGTCAATGGGTTGAATGTAATACTTTTATTACAAAACTTCTGGAGAAACCAGGCCTGGTGATGCGTTTGGGTTTCTCTGCTCAGGTTTTGATCCAAGAATTGACTTGATTTCTAAATTGAGGTTCAGCTGAACTGAGACTTGTCCTGTCGAGTGTGAAAGGGGGACACTTTTGGCCTAACTTGGTGGTTTTATTTTGGTCATTTTCAAAGAAAAGTGGATATTTTGGGTGAAAGCAGCTTTGCATGAAAACATGGTTACTTGGTATACATGGTCGTATATTAAACTCTGCACAGCCCCAAACCTGGCTGACTTAAGATCTTCTGATTAAGATCTTTAAAATGTGTCTGGTAAGGTCATGGTCCATCTCGGACCTCCTATTGAATGATGTTATGCAGCTTCTTCTTTAGGGATAAAGTGGTTTGGATGGTGGGGATTTGTTCACAGGAAGAATGTGTTGCAATGGTTTGATAGACCAACGAATAATCATGTTTTTCAAAAATACTGATGTTGGTGATGTTGACACATCAACGTTCCTGTGGTTTGGTCTCCTAGAGGTGCAGCTCTTAACCTGCTTCTCTCTTCACAAACTCTAATCTTTCTTAAGGTTGTTACATCAAAAATGTTGCAACAAACTTCAGACACAAAACCACCAAACTCTCACAGGTTCAACATTTGTCCGTCTCCAAAGTGAATTTCATGTACAGCTGGTTCAGGAGGAGTCAACAGGTTTGTACTGTAAAGGTAGGTGGGTCATTGATGCTCTAAACACATTTAGAATGTAGAAAATGTTTGTGTTGGTTCTTCTCTTGATGTTTACACATTTTGGATTCTTGCTGCATTGCACATTCTTCAACTGTCTTTCAGGAGGTGGAAGCTGCCTCTGCTTTTGGGGGTCGGCTCTTGCTTACAGTCTTTAGGTGTCTGCATTACTTCATCAGCTCAAACAACTTTGTGGTAAACTCGGTGGTGGGCTGAAGTCCACCGTGCCCAAAAATAACCTTCAGTCGTCTTGGTTTGACTTGACCCAATGACCCAGACGACCTGAAAACTGTTCTGTCAGAAAACGTAACCTTTGCAGGTGTGATGTATTCACTGGACTCAGCGTTGGGTGTTTGGTGTTGAAGATTTTAAGGGTTCTGTCTAACTTCAGAGTGTCTACGTCTTAGTTTGACTGGGAGGTTGTTTGTGTGAGGGAACACCCAAACTAAAACTACAACTGGTTCCTCGCAGGTTTACTGCAGCGTTGATGATGCTGTCGCTGCAGATTCGGTTTATTCTGTTCAAGGTGCTTTCAATTGTTTATATTGTACTTGAAGTACTACGCTTGTTCTTGGAAGGGGTAACCTTTCTGGCACAGATGGGTTCTATACAAGACTGGCTTATCTCCAACTTTCTGACGTGTTCAGTTTTTTTTTTTTTTTAGGACAAACTGTCTCCAAAAATGGAAGATTATCAATGTATTGGTTTTAAAGGGGTTCTCACATTCTAGTGTTTTTATAAAAACATTTTAACGGGATCAACACCATATTGGTGCGGTGGGTTTTTATGTTTTTTGTGGTAGTTACTTCAACACAAATGACCCCTGTCGACCTTTTGTTGTTTAATTGAAATGGTGCAATACATGGAGATGAGACTAGGTTTGTGGAGGTGCTCGCGCTCATGGCATGGTCGGGTATCGCTGCTGCTCGGTCCCTGAGCTGGAGCCCGAGCAGAAATTATACATCTGTACTGAGAGTCATAATCTGTAGTCGCCTGCTTGAGGTGAGTAAGAGTTCTGAGCAAAGACCGGTTATCGTGTGAAGGGATTTCACCATCACTCGACAGTATTTTCAGCATAACGTCAAATCTTTTATTTATTTTTTTATTTTAAGAGTTAGGGGTTTAATTTTTTGGAGAAATTTCTACCATAAAAACGTCTTGAGGTTGAGTCACAATGAAGTCCCTTGGATTAGTGGTGAAACATCACCTGGAGAAACGAGAACCTTCAGAAAGAATCTCAGATGTTGAACTTTTGATCTTAAACCCCAAATCAAGTCTTGAGGTTTGGAGTTCAACCGCTGCTCTGGATATTTGAACGGTGGAACAATCACTGACATTAATGTGTAACTATCATTGCAAACTACAAATCAACAGTTTTCCTTTGGATTCAGTTGAATCTTTATCACATTGAGATTTTGTTGCTGTTCTCTGATTGGCTCGATCACCCGGGACCAGAACCACCAAGTCAGTCTCACCCATTGGTGAAAATGTCAAAGATCCTTGAAAAGTCGACTTGACATGAACGGATCTACTCGACTGTTCCAATGGAAAACTCTGGAAAGTACATGAAAGCTGGAATCCAAAGCTGGGACAGAATCCTCTGACCTCAGAATATGGCGACAGATGGATTATCATAAATTAAGGAGTTGTAAACCCCCCCCATCCCCCCCATCCTTCAGCTGGACTGTAGGGCTGGAAAAGTGGATTTAAGTGAAAATACAAGATAACTGCCAGTGAAAAAAAGTCATGGATGATGTAAACTTCTGATTCCTCCGATCCATATTGCATCTATGAAGATCTCTGGCATTTCTGGAGTTTCAGATTCAATCATCTGCATCATCAGAGCCACAAATCAAACTAAACTGGATCTAAAGGCAAATGAAAATTCAGATTCTGAACAGACTGGAGGAAAAACAGACGTTTCTTCAGTTTTGCTTCTGTGGGATCACTGACCTCCAAAGATGGATCCTACCTGAGGCAGTAAGGTCCAGATCTCTGCTTCCCTTGATTTCCTGTTGTACTACAAATGTCTGAATGTTGAACTGTCTTTTCATGTTTGGAGGAAGTTTTCTGGAGCATCAGAACAAGTGTTGTAGGTGAAGGTTAGGACCTTTGCATCCTAATGTCTCAGCAGTGACGGGAGGAGGACTAAAGTAAAATAGTCAAAGTAACTCTTCTCAGGTGCTAATGATCGGAAATGTTTATCATTTCCTCTTTAAGTTTAACTTAAAGTTTATTTGTTTTAAACAAAGAAAACCAAAATCACAGCTGAGGTTTATTTTGAAAGATGTTGCAATAAAATTAGTTCCAATTTTGAAGTAAAATTGATCTATTTACAAGTAATTTATAATTATTGTGAATTCTGACTAGATTTATCAAACAAGGCAAAATATTTTTAAAAGAATAACTAAAGTTTTAAAGAATATTAAAATAACATTTAACAGACAAATGAAGAAAAAAGTCTTAATATTTAAATAAGAACAAACGAATCAAACGTTTAGCTAGAAAACAGCTCAGAGTTACCAAGCAGAAAATTTTCATCACAAATTTAATCAAATGTGAGTTGCTAAGCGTGTAATGCTTTAAATACTCCTAGAATAAGATTCAAATAAACAAATATTTCTGGGTGATGTAACCATTCCCCATGTATCTGCCAGCTTGGCTAAAAAAGATGAAAAATTAGGTTTGGTTAGGGTAATGCAACCACAAGGGGGCGCTGTCCAGTGCTTCCCTGTGCCGGTCCCAAGTCCGGATAAATGCAGAGGGTTGTCGGCGGATATCCGGCGTAAAACGTGAACCAAATCAAACGTACCCCACGGGAAATGGTGAATCTGAGGTGGACTCTGAGGGTCAATAACCTCATCGGAGAACTCGTTTGGATGTTTGGAGAACAAGATCTTTAAATCTGATTTTAAAAGCTTTCAGAATGACCTGAAGAAACTCTTCCTGCAGATTCACTCCAGCGTGGAGGGATTTTAAAAAGCATCATCCCAGGAGAAGACTGAAGGTCAAACCTGTTACGTTAACTTCTAGAATAACATTTTCCAATATTATGTTAACATAAAATGACTTTTTAAATGTGTTAATTGAGTATTAATACTAAGTATACACTTAGTATTACACTAAGTATATACTTAGTATTAATTTACCAATGTGTAAAAAGAAAAATTAGAGCCATGAGTGGCATTGATTGACCACCCCTGTCCTCACCGCCCCCCCTCAAAAAATGTACTTTGCCTCATAATTCAAATAAGTTAAGATGCTAACTATGCTAATGTGGCTACAAGTTCTGTCATTGTATTTAGCATCAACTGTTTTAGAAACGCACATAGCTAAAGATGCTAATTAGAATCGCTATGCTAATTTGGTTAAAAGTGCTAGCATTGCAATCATAGACTGCATATATCACTGGACAGCTTGACTCCTCCCCCTGGCGTTCCAAACAGGAAGTACCCGAAGGTTCCAAGAGGTCAGAATCCCTTTGACTTCTATTGAGAAACAAACGGCGGTTATAAAGTCATCTGATTTGTCAGAATAACTGTTCTTTTTTTTAACGGCTTCCTGATGATCCTCTTTTTTTCTGCAAGTTATTGAAGTTTTAAACTGACCAATCACATGCATGATTGATAAAATGTTAGCATGGGGTGTCCACTGCCCCCCTCAAACGTTACAGATCCCCCAGAGTCACTTCAGAGGAGGGAGTGTATTTCTAAGAAGCTCACTCGTGATTGGTGACTGTAGTATGGAGGTTTTTAGGTCATAATTCAAAGTATTCTGCTGTTCTGCATGTTGAATTGAGTTTTGACACAGAGCGTGGGATTTTACTGTGCATTAGATTTTTAGTTACTTTAAAATGAATTTGAACCAAACCATGTATTGAAATGTCATTTTTATAGATTGAATTGTAAATTACAAAATGCATTGTCATTTGAATTCTGACATCAACAACCCATGACAATATACGATGCATTTGATTCTGATTTTATTCAATATTTTATTTTAAAAATTGTGATATTGAATTGTATATAAAAAATGAATTATCATTTTGCAAGCCTGAATTGAATATTGAATTGCAAATTGAAAAATTGATTTTCAAATTGCATGATGAATTTGTAAATTGAATTGTCAAAACGCATAATACTTTGAATTATGACCTAAAAAACTTCCATATATATGTGCCATAGAAAAGTGACCCGGATCAATCATTGTCGTCTGGCTCCAAACAGCAGCGACCGACTGAAACGGCTTCATTTTGCTGGAGGGAAGACCTTTTCTATGGGTGATGTGCATTTTTCTTTACAATCTATGATTACGGTCAAGCATTTAATACCCAACACTAATTATTGTCCTTATTTTGCGTCCATAATACCGTAGACGGCTCAGAGCAGCCGGACCCCGCCCACACCAGACTTCCAGGTGGCAGACCTGTTACCTGGAGGTAACCTGGACCACCTGATAAAAGTGTTTTCATTATGGTAGGAGTGATGTTTAGAAGATCCATTCTACTAAAAGGGTCTCTATTATATTTTTATTGTAATCAATACTTTTTTTGTCATTCCAGACCAGTGATGGGCAAACTGTTTAATTATCCGGCCAGATAATTAATATTGATAATCCTTTAGAATATCTTATTTTCTCTGTCATTCTGGTGTCTCCCCATACAAATGAATTGACCTTTGCTTGTTATTCTGCTGTCATGTGGTGTTGGAAGATTTATTTTTCTGACGTTAATGGTTTTTTTTTTCCAAGTTCGACGATCATTTTCTGAAGTGTTCAGACGCCACACATCTGTAGCATCTCTAAGTTTGCCTGAGGAACATCAACCCATTGGTCCAATTGGCTCTAAAATGAGAACAAAAGCCACAGTTGTAAAGAAATATAATTCTCTTGAGTTGTGTTGCCAAAACACTTCACGCGTCTGGTTCTGACCCGGCCCATCTGTCAAATTTTAGAACCTTTTGTGGCCCACGAGTCAAAGAAGTTTGTTGGTCCCTGTTCTAGACCATGGGGGTCTCCTTCGCTCCGTGAGGCTCCTCGATTCCTCCATTCAGGCTCTTCGGCTTTGAAGAAAAATGCGAACAAATGGATTTGTAATTTGGAAGAGTTTTTTTTTTTGCTTATTAATCCATTATTTGTTTGTTTTTGTTTTTTGTCTTTACTGCTTGCTGGCGTCTGACTCCAGCATGGCGGCGTCCGTATTGCGACTAAATTGACTTCACTGGGTTGGATCCAGAAGTAAACCATGGATGATGTCACTACCTTGTTTGACTCCTAAAATGGGGGAGGGGCGTTGGTGCGGCTGCTGTGACATCACGAGGTCGATACGATCTCGCTTTGTTTTCTCTCCCTTTTTCCATCAGCACCAGCTCCTCAAGGCCGACTTTGATTTGATTGGTCAAGGATGGCATAGCAGCCAATCAGATGTGAGGATATAAGATCATACCATTATGTGAGATCAATCGCGTCTCAGAGTGATTCTGACACTGAAAATTACATTTACACAAGTGTAGAAACACTCGGCCGTGGAGTAACTGAAACACAACTAACGGGTCATAAAGATAAAGACAGCGATAATCACACGTGTCTTTCATGCTAGCTAGCATTAGCCCAAATGAAAAGTGACAACGGTGTTAACATGTCATTTTGTAAATACTGCAGTCAGTTCTGAACTTTATTTTTTCTTGGCTGCACGGACCCGGAGGAAAGGTTCAGGTTAGGATTACGGTTCGGGTTTATGCTCCAAATGGTTCCCGATCATGGCAGCAGCTGCAGCTACGCTCCGCGCTCTAGCTGCTAACGGGACAGCTAACAGGACTTCATTAAATACTGCGATGTTTAGCTTTGGATTCACATAAATACACGAATAAATGCAGTGATCTGCATCTGCACCTATAACGCGTCGCTAACATGAATGTCCTTCAGTTTTAGAGCTGGTCGCACGTAAACATGCTAAAAACATTAGCAAGTTACCTTCGAAGTTTGTTATGTAGGACGACAAATACAATTTAAATCCTTTTGCACTTTTATTTTGGAGAATGTTACTAGAAAAACAAACAATGCGTCTAACATCATTTAAAGTGACTCTTGTTAGCTCCAGAAGACATCTTTTAAAGTCCAAACACTATTTCCACATAACAGCCCACGGCTCCGACCGGAAAGGACTGAACATTCAAAGGCTGAATGTGGAAGTAGGTCGTGGATATAACCCATAGAGGTTTCGACACATCGTTAAAGTCTGTACGCTTTATTTCTGACCTTTTTTCCTTAAAAAGAGAAAAAAAAATCAAACGGTAACTTCTGGATCCTGTCTCAGTAGAAAAACTAGAAGGGCAGCAGAGCGTTCGTCCACGTCGTTCGGATGTTTCCTGTAGCGTCTGCAGGAATCTTTCATCGGTTCATAAATACGTCGTTTGGAGGGTTTTCTGCTGTTAGATTCACAATCTAACCGAAGAACGAAGCTCTCTGATTCCTGCTGCTCTGAAACCAAACTGTGCGGTTCAACCGTGAGGCAGACGCCGCCGCCGCCGCATCTTCACGAGCGTCCCAGTCTGAGGATGACCTCCTCAGAAGCGCTGCACGGCGTGGGGGTGCGGCTGCCCGCCGCCGGCCTTGTCCCGCAGCATGCCGAGCGCCGTGTTGGAGAAGTCCCTCAGGACCTCCACCGTCTCCCTCTGCAGCAGCAGCGCCTCCTGCACGAACTCCTGCTGGCTCTCCACCAGCAGCTGCACCGACTGCGCCAGCGCCGCCAGCGACTGCGACACGGAGCTCAGCAGCACGCGGCCGGCCGTCTGCTGCCGCAGGCTCTGCGCCGCCAGCGCCGACACCTGCTCCCGGACCCGGTGCTGGGGCGCCCCCGTCGGCAGGGAGGTGAAGATGGGGGG
>NC_050524.1:1535064-1570860 GCF_002922805.2 Oryzias melastigma | reverse complement strand
GTTCTTTAGAGTTCTACCAGAACTTTCTGAAGGGCGGAGAGGAAAACCCAGTTTTCATCTAAAGAGTTTTTAACAGAAACCCTGCAGAGTGAAGGACTACCGTACGTTTCAGAATACAAGTCGAGGTTTTCATAGGCTGCCATGATTAGTCGATCAGCCGCGAACACGCCGACTATTAATTTGTTAGTCGACGTGTCGTGTCTGTTAGTTTTCTAATGCCGGGTCTGCCTTCCTCTTTGACACTCATGCGCAGTGAAGCTAATCCGGTCAGTAGTGACATCACAGGAAGTTCTGAGAAGGCTGGGTTACCATAACAACAAGATAACAGATGGAAAATGTGGGAAACCTAAGAAATACTAGATATAAAGCATTTCCATTATAATATAATGATGAGTGCTGTTAGCTGAATCTGGCCGCTGAAGATGCTAAAATTGATAGCTGAAAACGCTAAAGCTGATGGTTATAAAAGCTGAAGTTGAAAGCTGAAATCACTAACACTAATAGCTTAAAATGCTGAAGTTGATACCTGAAATTGTGGAAGCTAATAGCTGAATAGCTAATGGCTGTAAACACTAAAGCCATTGAAGCTAATGGCTAAAAACCTTGAAGTTGCTAGCTGAAATCTTTGAAGTTGAAAGCTGAAAATGCTGAAGTTGATGGCGTAAATTGTAGAGGTTAATGGCTAAAAACGCTGAAGCTGATAGCTGAAAATGTTGATTACTGAAAACAGTGAAACTGATAGCTGAAAATGTTGATGGCTGAAATCGTTGCAGCTAATGGCTGAAAACGCTGAAGTTGCTACCTGAAATTGTTAAAGCTAATAGCTGAATAGCTAATGGCTGTAAACACTAAAGCTAATAGCTAAAAACCTTGAAGTTGCTAGCTGAAATCATTAAAGTTGAAAGCTGAAAATGTTGATGATGGCTGAAAACTCTGAGGCTGAAATGGTTGAAGCTAATAGCACAAACTTCTGAAGTGTAATAACTAAAGGTTTGACTTTCTGACCTTCTTCATCAGGTGCGTCGACGTCGGAGGACGACTGCAGAGGTTCACCTGTGAACACGTCGGCACACATCAACACCTTCAAAATAAAAGCTTTCTGACATCAGATTTGATGAAACCAGGAAGAGGCGGAGTCATCCTTCAGCATTTGATCGTATGAAGCTTTATTTAAACTCAACAAAGACCCTTCACAGGAGGGACGCTCAGGTTCTCTTACCCAGGTCTTTGTCCGGCGTGGAGGTGGGAGAAACCTCGAAGGTCTCCCCCGAGAAGGAGTGGGAGGTGTTGCTCATGTTCAGGTAGGAGAAGTGGGTGGTGGAGGGGGGGGTCGTGTATTTCGACAGGTCCTCGCCCTCGTCCAGGTCCCGGTCACTGATGGAATCTGGGGAAGACCAGGTAAAGGTAAGTAAATGAACGCCCTCCTGCCCCTCCCCCGCTGCTCACCTGTCTCAGGAGTCAGCATCAGGATCTTGTGGACCATCCTCTCCACGGCGCCCATGTTCTTCTTCCTCAGGTTGTTGCCGTTGGGGCCGCGCATGGCGGTGATGCGTCTCTTTCCGTCACACTTCAGGTCGGCCCACTTCTTCATGATCTGCCGCACCTGCGGGGACACGAGGACTCGTGAACCGAGTCGGGAGACGGGCGGCCGAGTGTGAGGGGACCCACCTCCCGCTGGTTCTCTCCCAGACCGTTGATCTCCTCCGTGATCTCTGCCCACGTCTGCTTCTTGGCTTCTGCCGACACCCCCTGGTTGAACTTCTCTGGGGGAGGAGGGGGAGGCAGTGATCAGAGGAGGAGCTGAGAATGAGAACTTCACAAAAACTTTTTTTTTTTTCCAGTTCTGACAAAAAAAATAAATAAAAATAATCCAAGAGATCAAATGGTTGGATTTGGAAAAAAATATTTCCTTTTTCCTAGAAGACAAATTTTAACTTCAACGTCAGAAAGTTAATTAAAGGTAAATAACATTAAATATTTAGATTCTGCAGCTTTTTCAACCATTTTGGCCATTTAGGCTATTTTGGAGTTCAGCTAATAGTTTAGCTACATGCTAGCTGTTTTGGCTAATTGTTTTTTTTTTTCAGTTGTTTGGGCTATTTTGAAGTTTAACCATTTTTTTTCAGTTGCGTGCTAGCTGTTTTGGCTGACCTAATTATTTTGTTGTTTTTAAGGTTATTTAGCTAATATTTTAGCTGACTATCAATTTCAGCATCTTCAGCAGCCAAATTCAGCTTCCAGCATTACAAGCATTATCGCAGGTAATGCTATATATCTAGTTCATAATTATGTAAAAAAGTTACGGTTTTAAAGTTTTAAAAATTTAATTTTAGAATATTTAATAAATGTTTAATCTGTTGGGCTCGTGACTTAAGGTGTGTTTTGGTTTTTGGCTCTTCGTGCGGTTGAGTTTGACCCCTTGACCCAAAGCGATCCTGTCTGTCAGAAACTCAGCAGCGCCCCCCGGAGGCCGACTCACTCAGGAGGACGTATCTGTTTCTCTTCACGGCGTGCAGCAGCACTCTGATCTCATGGAAGGAGAACCGCGGCTTGCTCCTCATCCCGCCTACCACTGCTCCAATTTTTAACTCGTCGTCCTCTTCGTGCCACAAGGTCGCCATGGCTCCTCCCACTCTTCCTTGTATCCCGCCGAGTGTCTTTGTGGTCACGATGATCACATCCTGCAGAGAGAAAGAGAAGACAGAGACCTTTCCTTCAGAATGTTTATAAATGTCACAGTTTATGTCAGAAATAAAAACTAAACTTGTGATTCCATCGACTGAAGGGATTTGAATTAACTTTACTGAAAAAAGAAACTCTGTGCTGAAAATCATCTAAATGAGGACAAACTCTGGATCCTTTCCAGATCCGAAAATGTAAAAATGAAGAAAATGTCATTAATTCTGATTGTTCTTCTTTTTGAAGCATCTCAAACAAAAGACAAAAGAGAAATTGTGTATGGAGGAGGATTCAAACGTTTTAAAGTCTGCTGCTTAAACTGTGATATTTAAGCACAAAATAAATAGAAATGTAAAAATCTGTTGGTTATAATCAAAGTATTTTAGCATATTTGCTCCCCTCAGGAGAAAAAAAACAATTTAGTAAAAAACCCTTAAAAAATGTAGTTTATATACAAGAATGTGAAATAAACCAGATCATTTTTTCAATCAAAATCACATTTTATCAACTATTGTGGCTTTAAAATGTATTTTTTAATTAAATAAAATTCAGCAATTTACACAAATCGAATTTCTTGTAAACCTCATATTCAGTGTAACTACAGGTAAAAATCCACATCATTTGTATAATCTTGGTCAATTAAGTTCTTTAATTTAAAGGTGGTTATGTCGCCCCCTGCTGGCAGAGCTCCGCCATGAAATGAGAAAAAAGCCCTTTAAAGGTTTGATATTTGGACATGAACATAAAATCCTTAAAATATATCAGAATACATAAAAGGGAAAACATGTGATTTGTTAAGACAGTTTTATAAAGATGTGATTCGAATTATGGGGGAAATGTATATATTTGTGCATTAAAATGTAGTTAAGTTGACCCTTGAGTGTCTCTCAGCAATATTTTTTTACTCGATTTTTTTTAAACTTTCCTTCTATATGATACAACACGAAAAAACCTGCATTAATAAGTTTGGGAAGTTTTTGTTTTCCAATTATTTCTTGTTCTAAATGTATTCCTTCTGACTGCAATTATTTTTTAATTAATTAACCAAATGTATAAATAGTAAATAAATATAAGTTCATTATTATACTTTTAAATACATGTATTGTTTAGCGTTAAAGAAAAACTCCTGAGTTTTAATTAACGTTGCGCTTTTCCTCGGGTCACGTGGTCCGTCTGAGCCAATCAGCGGCGTCCCTGCGGTGTCTTTGTTGAGATTGTGTCCGTCTCTCCGCCGGTCGCTTCCCGGAGCTGCAGCCCGGCCGCCTCCGCGTCCTCCGCGGACTTTTACCGGCCGAAAGAGGCGGAAGCCCCGAACCGACCGACGCTCCGCGCGTTCTGCTTTCGGTAAACGAGCCTCCACCGCGGAGGCGCCGTCGGACCCGCGCGGCGGAGATCCCGCACCGCAAGCTAACGTGTGGCCGGGATGGATGACCGACGCGCCTGCTAGCTTCGGCTCCGCCGCGCGCCGTTCGGTCGCCACGCCGCCGCCGCTCGAGGACACGCAGCCCGCGCGGTGTTTTCCGCGCAGGATTCGCGTAACAACGCCGCGTGATTAGGGAATGACGGGGGGCGGGGGGTTAGATATTTACCAGATAAAATGGCGCAGTTCTCCCCACCTTCCTCCCGAAAGTTCGGACTGACGAGAACAAGCGAAATGCGCAGACTCCGCACCGCGTTGCTTTTTTCCTGACTCCGGCGCGCCCCCTGCTGCCCTGGAACGTGTTTACACCCAAACACCCCCACAGTTCTCACGCAGTTCCTGCGAATTCTTCCCTGAACTCTCATAATTGAGGCTCATCACAACATTAATGACCCAGATAGTAATTGATGAGACAAACTTTTTCTTACATGCAACAAGTTGTTTATTTTATTTATGCAGTCAAAAACAAGCCATTTACAGCCTTAATTGATGTCAAATTGACAGAAAGTTGATGTGAATAAAGAAAAGAGGTCAGTTTAAGTGTTCGTTACTTCACCGTATCCACAGTTTTCTAATGTACATAAAAATGATGCAGTCATGTAACAACTGAAACACCGCTAACATAAACAAATGTTCATAGTTTTGAAAACCTGCAAATTAAAAACTTAAATATTTTTACATGAAGATTCATATCGTGTCGCCCCCCTCCCCCCAAACGTGTCTCCTCCATCACTTCACCTCCATGTCAGAAGATGGAGAAGCAGTTCCACGTGTGTCCACCAGGTGTCGCCAGAGGGTCTCCTCTGAGGAAAATGCGTGTTTCCTCGCAGTGACCAGTACCCCACTGCGCCGACAGAGGGCGCCAGCACACACGTGGTAGCTGCACTCAGACTTGTTCAAAAAGGCTGGTGATGGAAACCAAACTGAAGGCAAAACTTTTAGTTTCTTTTGTAAATAAATGTTGATTTTCTGAGGTTTCTAAATGTAGCGACACAGTTTCCCCTTTGGGATTATTAACCAAAACGTAACAAATCTGCTGCTCTTTGAGAAAATATTGTAAAAATGACGCCGTCTAAGATGCTGCTTCCCCGTCTCTAATCAAAAGGGTGAAAATCTTTGTAGGAATGTGAGGAGCTCCCCTATCGCTTCATGAGGTTGTTGGCTTTTTGGTTGGCAGCGTCGATGCGGGACACGTTGAGGTTGGCCTGAAGGAGACGAGACATTTGAAATTATTACATGAAATCTGTTGGGGTCTCAGAAGGTCAAGTCGATCAGACGGCTTGATTTACAAAACAGTCCAAAACAAAGCCTCCAACGACTACCGAAAACAAATCAACACCAATGAGTCAACGTGGAGATGCTTTTCTACCAAAAAAAGAGAATGATCAAGAACACATCAGGAGAATGAGAATGAGCTCCAGAGAAACCTCAGATCCGATTTGGATCCGTTTCCCAGGGATATTTGAATTATGATGATAGCCAAAATCTAAAAACTTGTCATTTTCTAGGACATAGCTTCTGCAGAGCGGCAGAAGTTCATTAGAAAGTCATCTGAGTTGTGGGCGGGACCGTTGGCACAGAGTAACCCCGCCCCCTACCTTCCCCACCGCTGAGAGCTCTCTGTTTACACTGTCCTGCTACTTTACAGCCAGATTCACAGGAAAAACAAAGACGTTTATGAAACTATTTGTCTGCAGGTGGACGCATCAGAAAGGGGCGGAGCTAGGAGCTTGTGGCCCCGCCCATATTTTCTACATCAGGTCTCCAACCTTTTTCAGGCCCCAAACAGATTTCATGTCAGAAACATTTTTCACTGTTCGAGGCTGAAATTGAAGTCCAATTTTTTTCTTTAAACTTCCAGTTTTTCTTGAATTTTGAGGGTAAATTTTTACCGTCATTCTTTGTAAAATACCTGCAGCTGCTTTGATCTTAATTTGTAAAGTAAACCATTAAAATGAGATTTAGATTTTCCCTTAAAACATAACTACAAGCTGAAGCTCAAAAATCAGATGTTAACTTCAGCCTCATCATACATTTAAATAAATGTGTGGAGTATAATAGACGGTTGCTAAATATTCTGCATTATTATTATGGTCTGTGTGAACAGCTGTCACAATAAATCTATATTTGGAGCAAAGACTCCTGCTGGTAAATGCAGCTTTCTTTTATTTTGAAAAGGCAGGCTCTCCTGTTTCCTCTGTGGATCTTTTCTACATAAAGAACTTTCCAAAAATGGTTGTTTTTGGTTAACTTTGCCAGTTTATCGGTCGATTCAGCCGCTTTGTGAATTTTTTTATGAAGAGTCTGCAGTGGAGAGAATCATTTTTCAAAATAAAAGTCCCTTTAGAATCAGGTTATAAAGAAAATGTAAAAAGCTGTTCTCATGCTCTCTTTTCTTCCTTGGGGGGGCGGGACCAACTGTCCCACGGACTGGTGGAACCACTCTTCTACATCACAAATACGATCTTTTTCATCCTGATTGTTCTTGATTCCAAACTGTTTGAACAAAGAAATGCAATTTGAAACTTAATTGTCTTCGTGTCTATCAGTAAAATGCCAGAATAACATGTTAGAAACACAGTTTTCTTCCTCCTGTGCTCCTGCAGACGTTTTTAGGGTTTGTTCAAGCAAACAAAACTCTTTCGAGATGTTTTCAAACTGAATCCAAACGTCAGCGTTCGTTCTGGTTCCGGAGGTTCGTGGTCGCGGTACCTTGTCCCGAATGCGATCGATCTGATTGTTCTGGGACTCCAGCTCGTTGCCGATGTCCAGGGCCATGCTCTTCAGGTTCCCCACGATGCTGCCCACGTGGGCCAGGTTCTCCTCCATCTCGTCCTCGCGGGCGTCGTTGGTGACCCTGGAACAAAGGTGAGCACACAGACGCCGCTGTTTGTCCAGCTGCTGCTCCACAAAGCCGTTTGTTTGAAGAGCGCCGCTGCACCTCCGAATGTATCCTCCGCTCATGATCATCTGCTCCCGCTCGTCCACCACGCGCGACGACGGCGGCTGGTTGGACACCACGCCGTCCTGGCTCGTGGCTCCGCCCCAAACGGCCTTGTACGCCCCACTCTCTTCAAAAGCCTTCAATCTAACAGAACCGCCGGGTTATTTTAAGGTTCATAAAAGACTGCGCCGGCAGAAAGGTGGAGGCGGCTGAACACAAACGAAGAATCACAAACGTGAAATAAAATCTATGCAGCAAAAACGACGACAGCAGGAAACGTGTCCTTTATTTTGAAAGGTTTGTTTCCTCCATGGAGCTTATTGTGGTTTGTCCAAACTAAATTCTAAGAAGCTTAATACTTTATAACACACTATGATCCTCTGAAAATTAACTTGTTCTTTTTTTAAAGAAACCAAAAGTTATGAAAAAAAACGTCAAACATAAGAAAAATTAAAGAAAAATGACAGAAAAAAACAAAACACAAAACACAAAAACAAATTATTTTTTTTCCAATTCTTTAAATGTTATAGTCTAAGCCAGAGGTCTGCACCCTGTGGGTCCAGAGAAAATGTTTGATCCCTTTATTGTGGCTAACATTTGAATAAATAATAAATTAAGTTTGATCCTTTCTGTTTATTTTTCAAATGTCAACCAACTAAGCAAAGAACGTTTAATTTGTAATTTTGGTAAATTACACTAAAGTGGTTAAACTTTTGAACAAAAGAAGTTTAAAACTAGATTATATTATTACCTGTGATAATCCTAGTGTGAATGCTGGAAGCTGAATTTGGCTGCTGAATATGCTGAAATTGATAGTTAAAAACACTGAAGCTGATAGCAGCTAAGATATTAGCTAAAATGTCTAACTTAGCTAAAACAGCTAGCATGTGGCTGAAATATTAGCCTAACAAACCTTCCTGCATGCAGGAGGACCTTTTTTGACACCGTGGGTTTTATTTTGAAAGGAACTATTGTGTGCTGCTGTCAAAAGTAAAATAAGTTACAAATGTATATAGAAACATAGACACTGTTCTATCAATGATTGAAATATTTAGAAGCTACATTCATAGATAAATGTTAAATTGACAAAAAAGCAGAAATATTGTCATTTTTAAATGATTACGTTGGACTTTGTGTCTCTCGTTGAGCAACCTTTAAAGAAGTTTAAAAAGTTTAATTGCTACAAACGTTTAAGTTTACCTAACAATGTCTTTAAAATATAAATAAAAATACAAAATTGGCTTAATTTATAATTATCTGATGAGTTAAATTATCCAAAATTTTACTTTGCACTTTATTAATTTTTATTTTTTTCAGCTAGATGTGCGTTTACAATACAGTCTAAGGAATTTACCAGGCTGCAGTGGATGCAGTTTATTACAGTCTGTAGAGGATTTGTTTCTTCATGCTTTTGAACACTGGACATTTACAAGAAGTCTGTTTTTTTCTTTCTTCTTAGCAGATAGTTTGTGAAACAGGAAGCTGGAAAGTCTTCAATAAATAAAGTTTACACTGACGTCTGCTCTGACCTACAGACCTCCATGCTTTCAGGATACTGCTGTTAAACTCATACTTTGTGTTCCTGGATAAACACAAACTGGTTTCTGAGCTTTAGAAGTTGTTGAATTCCAGTTTGATTAGTACTTTTCCAGAATTCCCATCCCCTCTCTCCGAACCGCTCTGGTGCTTCGGCATTCAGGACGTCCCCGTCACACAAAAACCAGAAGACAAACGGAGACACGACCACCTACTTCTCACAGCTGCAGAGGCCGCAGCATTTGCCGAGGTCTGTCAGGTTTTTCTCTGCCTCCTTCATATCAGAGTTTATCTGATCCAAACCCTCCTCTATGCGCTCCAGCTGTTCTACGAGGGGGGAGGACGGACGAGAACCCCACAGGACCAGGAGAGATGTGAGAGAGGACAGAAGGTAAAAAATAAATAAAATAATGCACAAATTAACCAAAAAAAAAGCAGCAACTCAAAGTGTGTCACATGGAAGCAGCTCTACGGTTCACAGACGTTCAGTTGGTGTCCAGTTCCACTGAATCTATAACAGAACATTTAAGACCAGGATGACTCGCTCAGATAAAGACAAATCTGTCCTCAGATTTCCATCTAATCGCGTAGTGACATGAAGACGCCTGAACTCCCATCAGCAGCTCAGACTGTGTTTGGTGGAACTGGGCACCAGTTTGGGGGGGGTTGGGGGGGGGGCATACTTCCTGAGTGGCCAGAAGCACAGACCACAGCACTGGGCCATGTCTGTCAGGTTCTTCTCAGCCTCTCTCATGTCTCTGTTGATGGAGTCCATGCCCTCCTCAATGCGCTCCAGTTGCTCTGTGAGGACAGGAAGTGTTACGCTGCAGTTTTCCCTCCGGACACGGAAACCAGCTCTGACCGGGACCGGCAGGGGCCTGGAGATGCACGGGCCGGTCCTGCCGGTCCTGTCGGTCCTGCCGGTCCTGCCGGTCCTGCCGGTCCTGTCGGTCCTCTCTCCGGGCGTTTAGCAGCTGCAGATCCTCACTGCACCAATTGTTACATTCTACTCCAACTGCTGGACCTCATTCCATCCGGTCCTTCTACTCACCTGGTGGGTGTGGCCAAAGTGTCTATTTCAGAGACACCAAGACAGCTGAGGAGCTGGTTGGGTTTCAGTTGGTGCTGGTTTGTTTCGTTCTTGTCCTCTGCGGTCTTATACTGCAGGGTTTTGTTGTTTTAGTTTGGGGTGTGACCTCGGTAGTCTCACGTTTGGCCGAGGTTCCAGATCATTTTGTTTTGTCTCTTTGTTTCAACCAGCACACTAATTGATTTTTTTCCTTTTTGTTTTTCAGGATTCAGTTTCTTTGTTTCTCTTATTTGATAAACCGTTTCTTTTTCTCACTGGTGTCCAGTTTTTGGTTTTCCTGCTCGTCTTGAGCCGGCTCCGCCCATTGGGGGCGTAACACCGACAGAACACTCTGGACTCGCGCTTTAGGAGTTTTTGTTCTCCCTACACCTCTCTCTGAAAGTCCAACCACGATGCAGCTGTCTTTAACTACCATGACGTCTCTGAACTTGAAGGATCAGCATTCTGAAGAGAACTGCACCAGAGTTCATCTGCAACTAAATGAGGAAGATTGACTTTGATCACATACAGATGAAGCTGCTGTTTTCCTGGATTCGTTCTACATTTTTCATATTTAGGATTTTGGATTCATCCTGGGTTTCTTAACGCTTGTGATCTCTCATGGGGTCCAGTTGACCCAAGCCTTACATTGAAGTTCTGCCCATTTTTTGTCTTATGTTCCAGTCAGCTGAGGCTGAAATTGTTCTGATTTTGACTGAATATCCTCAGATCTACTAAATCTCCGCATCTGTGTCCAATCAAAGCCTCGTGTCGTATTTCATGATTTAAATGCAACAATCATGCTGGTTAAAATCCCTAGATAGTCGCGTTAAATAAGGATGGATTGATTTTCATAAATCAAATGTGCTGATTTTCCTGTTTTCATTTGTGATCATGTTTGAATTATCAATATAAACTTTGCCATGATTGTAACTGATGGATCCATGTTTTAGAAAAGTACATTTGCCACAAAAAATCCAAGATATATTTAATAGTAATCTGTTGGTACCGTCAAGTTCAAAGACTGCAGTTTCTGCATTAACAGCCCATATTGTTGAGTCTGGGGCAAATAGGCATCCGATATGGTAAATGGTAAATACTTGTATCGTGCTTTAGTACTTGAAGACCCAAGGAACTCATGATGGCTCCACTGCCAAACGCGGCGCCAACCTATAACCACCTGGAACAAGGTGGGTTCAGGGTCTTGCCCTAAGATAACTCAACACATGGGTGGGAATTATCCTTTCTTGGGTACATCTACGTCAGATTTGGTTCTTGTACCACAAAACGAACCACTTGTCTGGTATGTCAACGTAACTACCTCTGCTAAATACTTAAGAATATGTGGAAAGACTATATCTCCATCCACTCTATTCCAGAACTGTATCATCTGCTTCATTTTAAGACTTTCTGTCTGAAGATCCACTACAGTTGTGTTCTTTAAATAGTAGAGGTCAAAAGAGGAAGTTCTTCATCTCAAAGGGAAAAAAACAGAATCAATTCAATCGGATCCCCTCGGTGTGCTGCAGAATTCTAGAAAACGGTCATGAAGTGGAGCGGCTCACCTCCTTGCTCGTCTAACATCACCACAGTTCTGATGCCGACATCCTTGCTCTGAAAGACAGAATAAACGGTGGCAGCAAACGGTCTTCAGGTGTGTCTGTCTCAGGTGTGTGAATGTGAAGGTAAGGGTCAACGTTCTCCGTCATTAAAGAACCTCCACTCGTGATGTTTCAGTAGATCTGCAGCTAAAGCCGGAGATGGTGAGCTGCAGGAGACCAACTACAGCATGTGATGACTTCAACACGTCTCTCTCTTTTACTCGTTTGTATTGAATAAAATGAGCTGAAGTTCTTTAGAATGGTTCATTATTTTGATCATTTGATTATTATTCATTTTCCACTTAAGTTTTCTGATGTCCATGACTTTATTCATGACATCCACAATCCTGACTGAGATCTTTCCAGTTACACAACCCAGAAGGTTTCAACATGTTTAACAAAGATGCACCATAGATCTCACAGTATGTGAATTACTAAATAATACTGTGGAGAAATTAGGAGTCCACTTACTGAGAAAAAGAATCTAAATTTAAACATACACGTTTAAAGTACTAAAACTGAATATTTATTTATTTTGTAAGTAATCATGGTATAAGTGGGAAAATGCCCGACGGAGAGTTTTAACGCACACCGTGGACGTCTGACGCCGGGTTCACACCCTGCATGAAAGCACGCCTGTTGCATTTAAGCGTGAACCCGGCGGGAGCCGCCGAGGAAAAACGAAGGACCGTTTCTTTCCGAGGTGTAATTACTCAGCGTTAATAAATATTAATGTGTCAATTCTTTTGGATGAATTTCGTGTGTTTTGTCTGTTCTTGTAGCATCTGAACCATCAGCTGATGCTGTAGCAGAATAATCTGTCGATCTGTGTTTGTGTGACGGCGAAAACTCAAACTGAGTCATGTGAAGGAACAGACTCCGCCCCCAGCAGCAGCGGATATTTAAGCTGCAGACGGATGGAGGCAGAATCATTTCTGTAATGTTCTGTACAAGTAAAACAAAAACGGTGTGCAGTGTTTGTCACCGGCTGGTCCACACTGAAAATGAAACCGGATTTTCCAAACAGGATCTTGTGGGAATTCGTCTGATTCTGCAGAACTACAAGTCTGTAGATGAAGATCCCAGCATGGAGGAAGTCTTTCTGCTGCCATTAGCATCCACAAGTGTGCATGTGTGTGCACGTGTGTGTGTGTGTGTGCACATACCTCTTCCACCAACTGAATCATCCGCCGAGTGCTCTCCAGAGACTGTAGGACACAGAAACAGCAGCTTAGTAGCATCAGAACATGTTCAGGCGTCTATTGTTGACTTCATTTAAAAGTTAAAATAATAAAGCCAAACAGGCTTTCATGATTAGAAATTTAATTTTCTTATTTTGAAAATATACTACTCAGAATAATTGATGGACATAATGAAAAACTAACTGGATGTAAACAGTGTTTGTTTCACTTCACAGATCTTGGGGTTGATGGTCTGAGTGACAGAAACTCCTCATTTAGTCTCTCTGTCTACAGCAGGGGGGTCGAACTCTATCGCACGGGGGCCAAAATCCAAAACACAAATTAGGTCGCGGGCCGAACAGGATAAACATTTACTGAGCACTCTAAAACTACATTTTGACGTTTTTTAAACTTTTTTGGACATAATTATGAAGTAGACATGTAGCATTACCTGTGATAATGCTAGTGTGGATGCTGAAAGCTGAATATGCTAGTGCTGATAGCTGAAGATGCTGAAGCTGATAGCCGGCTAAAATATTAGCTAAATGTCAAATTAGCCAAAAAAAAAAAAAAATGTAGCCAGGTTACCGTAGTCAAAACAGCTAGCATGTAGCTGAAAAAAATAGCTAAACCTTAAAATATCCTAAAAATTGAAAAAAGCCTAGCCAAAACACCTAGCGGGTAAATATTAGCCTAGCTCCAGAACAGCCTAAAAGAACTTAAAAAGAAAAGCCTAAATTACCCAAAACAGCTAGCATGTAGCTGAAATATTAGCAAAACTCTAAAACAGCATACAAAATGTAAAAAAAAAAAAAGGCTTAAATTAGCCAAAACAGCTAGCATGTAGCTGAAATAGCTAAACAAAAAATCTTTGTAATTGCCAAAATAGTCCAAAAAGCTAGCAGAATCCTAATTTCTAAAACTTTAAAACCATAACTAGGTAGATAGGCCGGTTGACTCTTGATCCAAAGGTCCACCTTGCCCGCCCAGGTGTCAAAGTGTCTTTGGGCAACACACTGAACCCCACATTGCCTCTGGTGGAAGGTTGGCTCCAGTGGAGCCATCAGTGTGTGAATGTGTAAATGTATCTGTGACTGTAAAGCCCTTTGGGCCTTCAAGGAAGGTAGAAAAGTGCTATATAAGTATACGGCATTAACCATATTTAGTTCAAATTCAGACCAAATAGGAAAAGCACTCATGTAAGTAATATTATGAGTCATATGAATTACAAGAGAATATTATCACAGCTGGAAAGATGGAGATCTTTTAAAGGACAAGTGCAGAACAAAAGGCTGAAAGAGACAAGCGCATCACGGATGCAGCAGAAGCACAAATCCAATATTACACAGTCTGATGTTCATCCACAACAATCACCAAGGCTCCTGAGTATTTGATCATTGCGCTAGCATCCTACTCTGTTGCTGTACAGGTATTAGAGCTCTGTGGGACGTAAGCACAGCTGATGACAACTTTCTGGATTTCCCTCCCTACCGGGGGAGTGGGAGAGATTCCAGGTAGCTCGTCTGTGCCCCTGTTCTTGGCTGTGGACCTCACCTCTGGCTCCTCTCCCCCCACCCCCACCTGCCCCCCAGTTCCATCTGGATGAAGTCCGTCTGCTACACTTTTCAAACATGTAGTTGTAGAGTTTAAGCTCATTTATGGAGTCAAGTCGGGGACATATATATTTGAAACCCCCAAAAAAACAAAAATATACTGGTGTTTGGCCAAAAAAATGTAAAATGTCCAAAACTTTTTGCTGTTCTAAAATCAACATAACCATTTTCAACTTCAAATGTTTTCTTTTTTAGGTTTCAAAACTCAAAATTTCAAATTTGAAACTTTTTTTTCAACCATTTTCTGACTGTAATTATAACAGTTCTCAGAGTCCGTGAACGCACCAGGACTGAAGTTACCACCCTCATTGATTTTGATTGGTTCTTCGTGTTAACCCCGCCCCAGCCCATCATTTTCGGATCCAAAAATCCCTGGGGTGTCCACTGATCTCCATCCAGACTGAATCCTGAGGCGAGACCCTAACAAGGTTCCCCGGTGCCTTTCAAACACAGGGTCGCCTCAGGAAGGGCATCCGGCGTAAAAACTCTGCCAAACCACTGGGAAGAGCAGAAATGTGAACAACAAAAAAACACGGAAAAAAAGAGTTGAAAGTGAAAAAAAAAATTTGAAATTGAAATGTCAATTTCAAGGTTTTGAAACCTAAAAACAGAACATTTGAAGCTGAAAATAATTAGGTTTATTTTAGAATAGCAAAAGTTTTGGACATTTTTCATTTTCTTTGGCCAAACACTAATGTTGTTTTTATTTGGGTTTCAAATATTGGCCCCATTTTGGCTCCACAGTAATTCTTCTTCCACAGTCCTGGTACATCGCCTGTCCGTCCTGGAGAAGATCCTTCCTTCGTGTGGACATCCCTGAGGTTTCTCTGAGGTTTCTTCATTTTTTTCCCCAGAATCATTTTTTTTAATTTTAGGAGTTTTCCCAAACTGAGAAGGCGGCTCTAAGGGCAGGGATCCCCAGTTTAGTTTAGCCTGTTTGGTTCAGTTTAGCAACCAGCTATTGTTTATACTTTAATTGATTTTATGTCTTTGGACAAAGACCTCACCATCTACAACCAGCATTAACGGCATTCTGAAGCTCCAAAGTCAAACCCTTCCTCTACTGCAAGTTTGAAGACAGTGAATTAGAAGTCTGCAGTCATCATGTTTGCTGATGATGACGTCATTTCTTCAGACGCTGATGCTTCATTGGACAGAGTTACAGCTCATCTTTAGCTAATTCAAGAGTGACCAAAAAATGTTGAGCAAACGTTCTGATCCGAAGGAGGAATCAAAACCCTCCAGATTCTTCTTCTTAAGTGCAAACTGAGACCATGGAAGTTCCTGAAGTGACACAGACAGGCTCTGTGCTGAACCGCCCCTCCCCCTCTGTCAGTCTATTTGTTGTGTAAATATCACCTCAGGCCCCGCGGGCGCCGCCCCCCAGGGAGATGATGAGGTGACAAACGGATCTGAAGCCCCGGGAGTGTTTGTCTAGCACCACCTCTCAGGGAGTCTGGGCCGTTTCCCTCCAGCTGGTTGCTCGGGGAGACCAGCTGTCTCCACGGCAACCAGGTGAGTCAGGTGTCGTCCGGGGGGGACGCTTTGCTCCCCTCGGGCTGTGACAGAGTTCTATTTTTGTGACTTCAGACGCCCAAAAAGAACTTTTCAGAACGTTGGTCTCAGCGCCTACCTCATCTGTGACCTGATTGGCTCTCCTCTGTAACTCCTCCTGCTCTGTCAGGATGGGCGGGTCCAAGCGGCTGTTGGCCATGGTTGTTTGTGAGTCTGAGGCGGGTTCAGGCTCTGGTGACCAGCATCAGGTGGTTTGGACACCTGGACGGTCAGAAAAAACGGCAGGTGTTTTTAGAAATAGATTAGAAATGTAATATTTGCTCATGATCAGATTTTAAAAATGTAAATGGAGAAGGATTTTAGTACAAATACTTAAAGTTTACATTTAAATAACTCATTATTTCATCATAAGTTCCTCTTTTAAGTTTTAAAAACAAACTATCTTTAAAAAAATTAAACATACTCCAACAATCAGTTCAATTTGAGAGAAATTTGGCTAAAGATTATTATTTAAAAGCATTTTTGTTCAACTTTAAGATGACTGTCTCTGAGCTGAGGGATGTTACATCTTTGAACAAAATTACAGGAAAATCATTTTAATTTTTAAGGTTTTTGGTGTAAAAATGTGTTGTGTGTTTTTGTTCAAATCAGCTGCAGCACATTAAAATATCTACAACAAAAGGAAAAAAAATGTTCCTGATAAACAGCTTTGAGTCCAGACATAAAAACTGAAAATTTGAATAATTAAATGAGACAAAGTAACACAAAGAGAAACCACTAAAGGACACATGCTGCCCTTCAGACTTCAAGGCTTCATTTCTATCGACAGCAGAGTTTTGACTGACAGATGCAAACTCAGAAAATGTAAAAGTTTAAACGTAGTATGACAAATAATTGGTTTAGATCCACATGTGCCCAAAGTTTTAAAAACTGGCATTCTGCTAGCATTTTGAACTATTTTAGCATTTTATTTTGAAGTTTTTTAGACTGTTTTGGAGTTAGTATAATGTTTACATGCTAGCTGTTTTGGCTAATTTAGGCTTTTATTTTGAAGTTTTTTAGACTGTTTTGGAGTTAGTATAATGTTTACATGCTAGCTGTTTTGGCTAATTTAAGATTTTTTCCGTATTTAAGGCTATTTGGAAGTTTAGTTAATTTTTCAGCTACATGCTAGCTGTTGTGGCTAACTTACATTTTTTTTCTTTTTTCGTTTTTAAGCTAATTTGGTATTTAGTTAAAATTTTAGATATCAGCTTCAGCATCTTCAGCTATCAGCACTAGCATCTTCTGCGGCCAAATTCAGCTTCCAGCATTCACATTATCACAGGTAATGTTATATATCTAGTTTATAATTCTGTTAAAAATTACAGTTTTAAAGTTTTAAAATGTAGTTTTAGAGTGTTTAATAAATGTTTATCCTGTTCGCCCCGCGACCTAAGGAGTGTTTTGGATGTTGGCTCCCTGTGTGATTGAGTTTGACACCTCTGATCTAGAACATACCTGTTCCTCGTGCGCTGTTGTTCTAGTAACTCTGATTCAGTAATAGCTGATTAGCTGGATTGGGTGATCCCAGTTTCTGATTGACTGAACACACCTGAACCAGGTGAGCAGCTATGGAGACTAATGGTTCAGAAAGAGCAGACGATCATCTGTATACAGATGTTATGAAGGTAAAAGATTGATGAAAAAGACACATTTTTATTGTTCTTACAGCATCACCAGAGGAAAGCCTATGAAGGTTATTAAGGGATAATACCCGACGAAGTGTGCATTTTAAGAAATTAATGCACCAAGCGGAGGACGGTTGCTTCCGTGAAGTGCGTTGATTCTCATAATCCACACTTCAGAGGGTATTGTCAAACTTATACCATGGTCATTTAAAAAAGAAATAAACAGTCAATATTTAGTACTTTATTCTTGTTATTTCTTCAGTTTAGATATTTTTTTCCACAAAAAGCGGACTATTTGAGGCGTGATGCGGCTTGTTGTCCCGATAAGTTTAATAAAGCATCAGTTCAGAGAGAACGTTCATCTATTTCTGCTTATTTTTGTCCAGACGATGAAGAAAAATGTCTTAAAGAATCCTGCGCAGTGACACAGAACGGTTGGGCTGTGTGACCAGAACTTGTGTTTTTGTGGTTTATTAAGCGGTTAGACATGATGAGGTCATCTTGTTTGGTAAAGCAGCTTCTCATTGGCCGCTGTGGAGCTGCTGTAAACAGAACACGTTTACAGTCAACTGAAGCTTTCCGCTAAAGGAAACCTTTTGCTTTTTCAACCTTCACTATTTCTGTCACCACAAACTGTATTTTGACTATTTTCAGGGTCTAAGATCGGATCCTCCATCACTCTAGAGCAGAGGAGGTTCCATTAGGAAGTCTGACTCGCAGTTTGATCACCCGCTGACAAGAAGAAAAGGAAGAATCCAGAGCCGAGGAACAATCGGCAGAAGTGAAATGTGCAGCTTTATTTCTTCAGCTTTTTCATGATGTTTCAGCTCCATCAAGACATTCCTGCTTTTTACTTCAGTTTTTATTTGTGATTTTAGAAACAAATTGATGCTCATTGAAAAATGATTTATGAAAACTTTAAGTCCATCAACTCTTCAATAGATACATGCATAGATGATTTCTGTTATTGTCACTTGTACAATAAATGTAAGAAATGTTTCATATATTGATTAAAAACAACAAATTACTGTAAATGAATGTAAAACTCATGAATACAAGGTACATCATTCAGTAATTAATAACTAAGAAATTATAACAAATTAATAAAAAAGTAAAAAGGCATCAGTGACGAAACACAAGAGTTTACTATTAATAAAAGAGTAAAAAAATCAGTTTAGCTTAATGTTCAGTTTTGATAGTTCATCACTGAAATCCTTCCCTTAAAATATATATTTTTTTAATTTATGAAAACGTTTGTTTTGCTTTTGCTTGATTTCCCCGACTTTGCACTTTTAGTCATTATTTCTTTACGGTCTTAAATCTTAAATTCACCTGTTTTTTTAAACTAGATTAAACACTTTTTTGTCTTTAAAAAAAAGGTCACAACATTTTGTCCTCTAACATTTTTGTCCCACTTTAGTGATTTGTTTGTACACTTTGATGCTGTTAAAAGGCTTAAATTAAATTTATGAAACAGTTGTTTATTTCCTCCTGCTTAGAATCAAACTAAACGAGCTAAAATTTCTGCGTCTTCAGCACTTTATACAGGAAATACTTTTTGTAATGTTTCGTTATTTGTGGTTTGATTTTTTTATTTTTTTTTTTACCTGTATTCGCCCGCGCGCGCGCACCAGGATCTCCTTTCTCTGTTCGGCCCTTTGATGTTTCCTTTGATCAGTTCGGCGCTTCTTTTTCTTTCGTCCGGAGTTTCCTCATCAAAGCATCCGATGCAGACTGATCTTCCTCGCGCGCATCTCATCCTCCTCCTCGCAGGCCCCGCCCCTTCAGCAAAAGCAGAAAAAAAAAAAACACCCCTCGGGGTTTCCTGCCCCGCCCCACCTGTTGATCAGCGCGCTTGACAGACGCTTGTTCTGCGCATGACGGAAAAAAAAGAAGACACCTGGACGGAGGAATGACGACACGATCAGCCCCCCCCCCAACACACAGGTGAGCCTTTATTTCATTTACTATATATAGTTGATTATTTAAAAATACTACTTTAAAAACACTATTTGTCATCAGAAAATATTCATAAAAATATAATTTTATTAATCATTTTAATACAAGTTATTTCCAAAATAAAGATAAAATCTAAAGGATCTACCTAGAGAACGTTGCTCAGGTGTGGATAGTCTTAGTCTGATGATCCGACGCTGATAAAAAGAAACCTTCCTGATCCAGCAGCAGATCTCCAATCATTCAACACCAGAACAAACGGCTGATGGGTTAAACTTTTGCAGATTTATCAGAGTAGTCTCATGACTCAATTACCCAGAATTCCCCTCTGTGACCGTGTCACATCCTGATGCACTCCAGCTCACTGCCAGTTTTAGAGCCAAGAAACAACAGAACAGAAAACTTGTTTATCCCAGTTTCTTTATTAATTCTTGTGAAATTGACTTCAAACGTTTGTGCAGCAGAAAGGTTGCAGCGCCCCCTGGCAGCAGGAGGGAGTCAGTGCATCATCTCCAGTTTGGTCCCACTTCAGAAGTCTTCTTTCTATTAGCTTTGTGGCCAGTTTGGTCCATGGATACACATCAGGAAAAGAGGTGGGATGAAAGAAGAAGACAGAGCAACCTCTTCAGGAGTACATGGTCAGCTGGAGCCACTGTAGACAGACAGAAGGTCAGAGTCAAATGGAAGGAAATCCATGATAGGAGCTGAAAACGTGCAACAGCTGCTGGACTGGAGGCTGGTTTCTAGAAAAATCGACAGGTTTTTATTTTAGCTAAAAACTGCATCATAACTAAAAGATCACTGGGAACGTTTTGGAAATGGATCGAAAAAATGAGTGTCAAACTCAAACACACAAGGGACCAAAACCCAAAACACACTTTAGGTCACAGAACGAACAGGATAAACAATTATTGAACATTATTGAATATATAAAATTATCTGCAATAATGCTTGTGTGAATGCTGTAAGTGGAATTAGCCTGCTAAAGATGCTGAAGCTGATAGCCTGCTAAAATATTAGCTAAATGCCAAATTAGCCTAAATAACTAAAAAAAGAAAAAAAAAATGCTAACATGTAACTAAAAAATAATAAAACTTCAAAATAGCATAAAACCTTAAAAAGGGGGTAAATTGAATTTGGCTGCTAAAGATGCTAGTGCTAAGAGCTGAAGAGGCTGAAATTAAAACCCAAAAACGCTAAAGCTAATAGCTGAAAATGCTGAAGCTGATAGCCAGGTAAAATAATAGCTAAATGGAAAATTAGCCCAGAAAACTAAAAACAAACAAACAAAACAACTTAGGTTAGCCAAAACAGCTTTATAGCTTAAAAAATAGCTAAACTCCAAAGTAGCCTAAAAAGTCTCAGTAAATCCCATAATAGTCCAAAAATCTAGCAGAATGCCAATTTTTAAAACATTAAAACTATAACTTTTTAACATAATTCTGAATAATAAAAAGTCAGGAATATTATTCCAGAATAAATCAACTTAAACCTTAAATAACTTTCAATATTTTACTCTCTATATAAATATATTTTGTCAAAATTATACAAGTTAGAAATGAGCTCAAGATAACATCGGGTCATTAATAACAATAAAATAAAATGAGCTGGAGGGCCGGATAGAATTACCTGGAGGGCCGGATCCGGCCCCCGGGCCTTGAGTTTGACATATGGCCTAAATGGAGCGAGTGGTATTTCAGAGAATACAATATCAGAAAACCAGTTAAATCTGCCAAAAGCTGCACTGAGGGATTCAGATCCTGCCGCTGTAAAACTAGCCCACATCACCAACCCTCCACCGCCGTTTGTTCCCTAAACAATCCGAGAGAGAGTTAGAAACTGATACAGCAGACGACGGGCTCATGTGAAAGCCTTTCAGGCGAAGAGCTGACCTCCTTGATGTTCAGGTCGATGGTGCCGCTGTTGTCTTTGTCCAGAGTCTTGAACGCTCCTGCAGCACACAAACGCACCGTTTACAGCCATCGCTCACAGTTCTGTTGGTCATTTTCCAAGTCATTCATCATCAAATGCTACCAGTGTTTACATCCTCCTTCAGCGTTTAATGTAGCTTTGTTTGACTGAACCCAACCCTTGGTTAGAGCTGGGAGCGTCGACCCAAAATATCGATAGTATCGATTCCAAGTTGGTGTGGGGTCGATACCGGCCCGCAAATATCGATATTTTGATATATCAAAATATCGATATATCAAAATATCGATATTTCCACTCGTTTAAAACTTTTCTGCATCTGCATGCAGCTTTTGATAAACCATTTCCATTTAACTAAAATATTGTTCTAACTCTGTTTTTATGGTTATCAAGTAATTAAAAAAAGGAACCCAGTTAAAGCCGACTGAGGACCGTTTCATTTACCAAAATATAAAAAACGGAGGAAAAAACTAAATAAGATCAGTGTGTATAATGATAAAAACGCAGCAATGACTTACTGCACATGGCATCAAGACGAACCAGGCAGCCAATGAAATTGTCAAAGTCCATGTTTCCATTCTCGTCGCTATAGCGACGGATAATGAGCTTGTAAAGCTGGTCATTCAGAGGGAAACCTGTAAAAACAAACAGAATTCCGTTGGGGGCTTGTCCGGGCAATCTCTGACCCAATGAGACTTCCACCTCAAACAGGCACATTTTATTTCATTTTCTAGTGTGATAAATAGAAATCCATAAACTGGACATGTGACTGACGTGAACTCGGAGCGGATTCTCACCTGCAGCCTTGAAGGCGCCTGGGAGCTCATCCGAGCCGATCACGCCGGAACGGTCGGAGTCGTAGGATAGATAGATCCCCTGAGGACGAGAACAGGGAACCATCTAAGAACATCCAACACAAAAGCAGAAAGAGGACCTAGAACGGAGACGGAACCAACCTGCCACCTCTTGATGTTGTTCCAGAGGTATTTAAACTCATGGAAGCCCAGTTTTCCGGTGCTGTCGCTCTGCAGAGCGGCGCCGGGTTAAAGCTCAAACTCACAGACCAGAGCAGAACCTCACATGTACAGCAGCAAACAGAACCAGTATGAACCTCCTAATCCTGAAGGATACGTCCATGACAGCCACCATGCTCCTGCAGGACTCGATGCTGAAGCCGTCCGTCTTTAGGTCTCCATCTTTAAAACGGAACATCAATAAGCTAAAGTTATTCCAGTTTCATGAGCGCCAACGTTCTCTGTAGACTCACGTCTGGAAATGACTTTGTTCAAGATGTCCTTCAGCTCATTGGGGCTCACCTCCATGTCCTGTTAGAGCAACAGAAGATCAGCTTTGTGTTCCTGTTCTCATTTTCACTGTGAGAGAGTTCTACGGAAGCTTGTTTGAGTCATAATTCAAAGTAAATATGCAATTCTCAATTGACCAGTTAATATGTAATTTGATCGTACAATTTTAAAATTTAGAATTCAATATTAAAAATTACAAATCAATATGACAATTTAAGAAATATTAAATCAAAAACAAAATCAATTGCATTATAAATTGTCAAAATTCAAGGATGCCCAAATTCAAATAATGCAGTTTACAATTCAATATGCAAATCAGGCTTGAAATATGAGAACACAATTTGGTATTCAATATTAAAAATTACTATTCAATGTGACCATTTTAAAATTAAAATATTGAATAAAAACAAAATCGATTAGGTTATAATTGCTTTTGATGCTTAAATTCAAATGACAATGCAGTTTGAAATTTACAATTCTATATGCAATTTGACCATCTTTATTTATGCATTAGAAGTCAGTCGCGGCTAAAGTTAGCGTCCAGTTGTTAGCATCTAGTTAAATGAGAAAATCATCATAAAGTCTAAGTTTAAAGGGTAAACAAACACTAAATCAGCATTTTCTTTTCTGTTTTTCTCTATAAATGGGGCCTTAAAAGTGCTGTCTGTTGCCTATTTTTTAACAAATTTAAATAAACATGTTTAATTCTTGAAAATATAGTAAAAGCAGTCAGTGTGCTCCCCCTACAGGTTGAATCGAGGTATTACAGTTGAATCTTGTGATTGATCAAATCATGTAAGTTTCAGAGGTTTTACGTCATGATCTGCAGCTCTGTTCCCAAGCCCCGCCCCCCTGACTGGATTTTCAGGCTGTGGGAGGAGTCAGCTTCCAACTTCCCTGTTTGGCGACCCTTTAAAACGTGCATACATACGGGGGCTTCTCTTGGTATTCTAAGAAATCTCAATCAACTTTTGGATTCACAATATATACTTACAATCTAATCTTTTCTCTCATATTCTACTCTGAACAAAATACTGATTGTGCAAAAGCATTTTGTTCAAATTGCAATTCATTCTTTTTTTAATTATTATTATTCTTTTTAATAAAACAAAAAACAATTTGCAACTCATTCAAAGCCTCTGATCATTTATTTCTCAGACTTAATATTCTTGATATTTATAACATTAATATCTCTCAAATTAACATTTTTATATATAAAAGTGTTTAATAGAAATGCTATCCCTGAGCATTATACGTTACTTTAAGACCAGTGCAGAGATCCATCATTTAACACCCGTTGAAATGGTCATTTTCATAAATGTGTCACATTAAGATCTCAATTTAGTCTATGATTTAGAGGCTGTAAAATGTGGTTAATTCTCCCATCTGGCCATGAATGGCATTTCAGACACTTCTTTTAAAAAAAAGTTTAAGACAATCCCCGAAAATAATGATTGTGTTTGAAGTGTAAATGTTTTTGTTTTTTAAGATGCATAATTGTTAATGTATAAAATTGTATTTAATGTTAATTTACATGTTTTATTCGATAGAGGCTTTAACATAAGCCCATATGGGTTTTTTGCCTCTTCTTGCACCTACTTTTTATGTATTTATATTCTTTTTTTTTCCAATATGTTGCATAAGTGCAAATAAATGTAGAAATGATGGTTAACCTCTAACCCCGCCCCTCCCACCTGAGCCACAGGTGATCTGAGCTCTCTGTTGTGTCACTCCTCTCTGATGGATCAACGTTTCCACTTCTACATTTCTGTGTTTAGACTCTGATTTATACGTAATCAGAAACTCCTTCATTTTAAAAAGATATGAACAACTTTTTTTAATTTCTTTTTGGGTATTTTTCCATTTCCTGCTCTTCACACAACTAACCAGCCAAACCTGACTCTGCACTTTTAAAGGGAGATGCCCCGCCCACATACCTGCAACCTTTTTTTGTTTTCTACAGTAGATCCACTCTGAGTGAGCTGACTGGTTAAACTGGACAACCCTCCCTGAGATGACTGACTCAGACAGCACCACACCTCGAAGCGAGAGCGCCGCCCTGCCAGACAAAGGCAGGAATGCAGCGGAAGAATCCAACAAATAAAGTGTCTAAGCAGGAAAGAATCTGAAGAATACAATAACTTAAAGTCTAGAAAGGCCCAATTGATCCAATCCCTGTGGAATTATAGTTCATCACAAAACAACAAACTATTTGGAGAACTGGCGTGTATTTTGGGGGCTTGTCCGGGTACTCTGATCAACTCATTTATAGATCAAAATGCAGATTTAACCTGCACTGTCAGGCTTCCAGAAAGATGAAACCTTCTTTTATTTCTTCATCAAACAAAAAAGTGGTTTCCACAGATCAACTCGAAGGCTGTAAGAACTAATAAGTAATATTTATATTGTTCTAAAAATTCCAATTTGAATCCGCTCCACGCTTTCCTCCAACTGTCAAACCTCTTCGCTTGATCTCAGTAAATTTATGACTTTTCTCTGATAAATTCATTCATTTTTCCCGTAAAAGTACAACTTTTTATTGTATATTTATTTTATTTTTCTCATAAATCTACGACTTTTTTCTTGTAAATTTATAACTTAAGCACCATGAGAAGAAGTGAAATGATTGATGAAGACGGCAAAAGAAAAGTTTCCAACATTTCATATCTAACTGCAAAAGTTATTTGTAAGTTTCTTCAGCAAAACAGGGATCCTCTACATGTGCTTGAACACAGATTATATATAAATGTAATCTATGCATACATTAATCCGGATTATTTATATTATATATGTTAGAAATGTATATGAGTGTGTGTTATATTCTGAAAATAAACAGGATTTTCTCATGTGTCTTCATGTAACTTCCTGCCAGAATTGACGCGGATAAAATGGACCAGACGGCGAAACGATCCGCTGCACGGCGCGAGCCTTCTGGAGGACCGCGGCGCTTCACGCCTGGTGTGAACCACACCGCAGGTTGATAAGGATGCCGAATGGACGCGGTCTCCGTTCCGCATCGCTCCGGCGTACAGTGTGAACCAGGCGTTATGATTTTTGAAACCTGCATTTAAAACCTCAAAAAGTAGAATTTTCATGGTAGAGTCCCTTTAATGTTTTTAATATGTTCAGAAGTCTTTGAGAAACCTTTTTTTATTTAAAACATTTCATTTTTTTTCAAATACTGAATGAGGTGGGAAATACTTAAGAAAATAAAAGAACTTTTAACCTGAAAATAAATGTCATTTTCACTGCAAAAAGAATACTTTTTTTGTTTTATGCAGGTTTTTATTAATATTAAATTACTTTATCATTAGGTTAAAAAATGAATAAAGCAATTAAGGATATTTATGACATTTGAGCACCTGGAAATTATTTTTTTTAGGTCCTATATCTTAAAATAGGATTTATAGATTTAGAAAATGTTACATTCATTTCAAAAAGTTTTTTTTTCTTATTAGCTTTTTAAATTATCACTAGGTCTAGCTTAATGAGAAAAAACTATTTTACCTCCTGGTACTTCATAAAATTAACGATTTGGGGGTGTGGTCAAACCTTTGACTCCTCCCCCTAAATCTATTGGGGGTGGAGTCTGATTAATCGTATTACTTTTTTACTGCATTTAAACTGGAACAAATCAAATAAAAAACAAACACATGAATGTAATATTTTGTAAAACTTTGTCCAAAAAGTTTCAATGTTTCGGATGTGGATGATAATCTGAAGGTATAAACATAGATTATAATCCCAATCAAAAACTGGGTCTGGTGTGAACAGAAGAACTCACATCTCCGGCGAGATGCTGGAAAACTCTCCGAAACTGCTTCTCCTCATCGTTCTCGTGGCTCTCGGCGAAGTGCGGGGGTCTGCGAGGAGGAGGCTGCAGGCGGACGCACAGACGCAGACACACACGCAGACACACACACATCCAGACGCAGACACACATGCAGACACACACAGAGGCTTCTGTTAGACCGAACCCCACACATTCCTCCAGACTGTGAAGCCGTTCAGACACTCTGCTCGTTTGTTTGCTTCTGAAATCTTCCACTGCGCAGCAGAAACGAGGCGTTCACAGACAGAAATGTGTCCTCTTTAACATAAATCTGTTAATTATTGGGAACGACGTTGATGCCAGAAACAATCATATCTGTGGGTTTGTCAGATCAAAGTCTTCAGATGGCTGTTGGTTGTTACGACTCTTCAGGTGGACGTTGAGATCCGTCACTTTTCTGAAAGAGTCGACTGTTTAAGCTAATTGATGTTATTGTTCTAGTTGAAAAGGTGAAAATCCTCATCCTAAAGTTGATCTTCAACCCTTTAGAACTGAATTCACTAAACCTGCAGAGTCGGATGGAAAGAGAAACAAATTCAGTTTGAGAAGATCTAATCAATAACTCCTTACCGGGTCTGAAGGCACGAACTGAGACGGGTCGAAGTCGCTGTTCACAGAGAGCAGACCGTTAGCTTAGCTTAGCATAACTGCTGGAGGGAAACTGCGGTTCAGAAAAACTCTTACCCGACGATGCTCACGACGCCTTTGATGACTTTATTCAAGAGAAACATCTTTGGTTCTGTGAAAAGAAAAACAGAATGAGGACATTTGTTAAAGTACCACAGAGTATTAAGGCCACCAAAGAAAAAAGTAGTATTAGGAGTTTTTTCTCATAAATTTACAACTTTAAATCTCATAAAACTATGGGACTAAAAGTTATAGATTTATGACATTTTTTTCTCTTAAATCTATGTCTGTTTGTCTTTTAAATGAAAATGTTTTCTAGAATATTTACAGTTTTTCTCGTAAACTAACTTTTTTTTCTTGTAGTTTGACTTTTTTTCTCATGAATCTACAACTTTTTTTGTCGTAAATTAACAACTTTTTTCATGTAAATTAACAATTTTTCTTGTAAATTTACAACCAAAAAAAAATAGATGTACGAGAAAAAAAATAGTAGATTTACGAGAAAAAGATCGTATAACTTTTATCTCATTTTTGTTTTATGACTTTATTCTAAATTTGATTTTTTGCGTAAATCTACGACTTTTGTGAATCTATTACTTTTTTCTCAGTAATTTATAACTTTTTTCCTTGTTTTTTTTATTTTTTTTCTCCTAAATTTACGACATTTGTCTCATAAATGTACAACTTTTTTTCTTGTATATTTATTACTTTTATTCATGGATTTAACAGTTATGAATTTTTTTCTCGTAAATGTACAAGATTTAAAGTCGCAAATTAAAAACAATTTGTTTTGTATGTAAACTGGCCCAAATACCACATTGTATTAAAGAGAATGCAATAATGACATAAATAACGTGAGTTTTAAGTCTTCTTTATAGCAATTGATACAGCTAAAAATTAATAACAGGAAATATAAAAAACTGTGATTCAAGTTATTCTTCTGTAAATACTTCTGTTTTCTACATAACTGTCATCACCTGAAATGGTAGAATTACAATAAACTTCTAGGAAAGCACCAGTGAAAGTCCGACTTTATGCAGACGATTCTGTCACACTTCTGATCGGAAAACAACCGCATTTGGTTTTTATGTTCAGAGAATCCGACGCAACTTTGAAATCAACTTAGTTAGATAGTTTTCTTTTTATTCCTTTAATTACATTAACAGTATAATATATATAAATATATTATTTTTTTGAATCTCTTCAAAGAGTTGAGTTGACGGAATATTTCGTTCCTGTAGAGCGGCGAGGGAGGATGAAACACTTTCACATGAGCATTCTTATACCATTTTTTTTAATTTGTGTTCTTGATGATAGTGTTAAATAATTTAGATACATTTTCTTTTTAAATGTAGTTCACTTCCAGCTTATCCCTTTCGGGGTCACCACAGCCTAACAGCACCCACTGTTTCGCATCAGTGATTTGGCAGAGTTTTTACGCCGGATGCCCTTCCTGACACAACCCTGTACTTGAGGGGCACAGGGACCCAGTTAGGCAGTCGTCAAGGGTCTAAGGACCCAATCTGGGTGGGGATCAGTGGACGACCCTGGAATCGAACCCAGGGCTCCTGCGTGCCAGAGTCCCCTTCACCTAGCCCACTGAGCCACCCAGCCGCTTTATATTTTAGCTCCCAAATATAGAAACAAAATAGACTCACTTCAATTTGTACATGTGTAATTCTTGATTTTTAACTCACAGAATACATTTGTGCACAAATACAAACATTATGAAATTAAAAAAACACAAAATAGAATTTACACATACAAATTAAAATGACAACAGCTTAAAAATAACTACACACACATATCTTTAAAAAATAATGCACGAATCCTTTGTTATGCACACACAAAACCATATTTACACACAAATCTGATGTGAGACTTTACGTCTCCAAGTTTTGTCCGCAAATGATGTGTTTAAAGGCTGCTAGAATGCTGGGTCATCAGAGTTTTCCTATCAGCTGCTTTGAACTTAACTTGTGAATAAAATCTGGTGAAACTTTCTAATTTCCGTACTTAAACACAAAGTTTATTTTATGAGTCAAAAATCGAGAATTATAAACACACGTATCTGGGTAAGTCCATTTTCTCTCCATACTCAACACCTCAGGCGACCGCCCACCTTTGCTTCATGGTAGGTCCGCCCCTGATTTGAATAAACAAATTCTCAGAAATACAATTTTAATCTTAATTTGCTTCATGTCCTCCATCTGCTACAAGAGGATGTTAAAAACACCATTTTCATCTCCCAGACGAGACACACTCTGGAGCGGACCAAGCAGCGCAGTGTGAAAGTTCTCCCAGGGTCGTTTTTTTGTATGGGAAATGCTTTTCTGACGGCGGTTTTCAGGAGTCTTTATGTGGTAAAACGTTTATTTCCCTTATATGTGGATGAATCCGGATTTGGATCTCTCTGTATTTTTCCAGTTCCAATGACTGCCGTCTAACCTCAGGAACCCAAACAGCTGATCATGCTGCTCCTGTTTACACTTCAGGATCCAGAGCAGCTGCTCTCTTGATCGTTAAGTTTAAAGAGTTTGAGGTGTTTAAACGAGTCTAAATCTTTTTTAAAGTGACTTAAATCCGTTACTCAGATGTTGGTGTTTAAATGAATAAATACAAGTAAAGAACTTCCTCCTGAAGCAGGTTAGTCTGCAGACTGTCTGTCGCTCTTTGGGTGTGACAACATTCAGACCCGACAAACGTGATAATTATCTGCTCAGCGCACAACAACAGACCCGGTTCCGGTTCGGACCGAGAACGGAAAGCTTTTACTCACAGAGTTGAGCTCCTGCGCAGGAGAAGAGGAGAGCCGGGCGGACCGAGGTCGGACAGGAGCTGCGACTGAGGCTGAAGTTCAGAGGAGCGGCGAGAAAAGTGCCTCTTCTGTGAGTCAGCGACCCCGCCCAACACAAGCGCGCGCGCACATACTACACACATACACAAACACCCGTTAGGGGTGGCTCCCAGGTCCTAAAGCCCTCCAAGTTTCTTTATTCATTTCGTTGTGAATCAGAAACGGACGGGAAAAAAAGCATTTGAAAAATGTATTATTTATGACGTAGAAAATACACTGGGTGGCATGATACTGCCATCGCCGTACTTTATGTCCTCTGCTTTCACATTTGGGAATCTCTATTCTGACCGTGTTGTGTTTATGGACATCAGAGAAAAAGAATTCCATTGAAGAATTTTGGTTTACTGAGAACTTGGATATTCTCTGAGTTACGACAGTTTGTCAGCAGAAAACACAGATAAAACAAAGATATGGTAACACACCTGCCCGCCTGTGGGGAATATTCAGCTTCCAGTTGGACACAAAGCATTCTAACTCCTCGACCTCTTGACCCACATCTCCTTAAAAACCTCCCAAACTGCAGACATAAACAGGTAGCAGGAGGTTCTGCATGGAGAACCCTCAAAGTAAAGAAAACATGAGGTTGTTTCTGGATCAACGCTGAAAAACAGGCAGAAACAAACCCTGTCTGAGGCAGGCGTCTCTCTGCGTGTGTTTGCACTGCAGCTGGACTACAGAGGCTTCAGGTTTGCAAAGTCCAAACTGGAGCCAGAGGACACTTATGAACTTAGAAGGGCATTCTGAAACATTAAGAAGAAAAAAGCATTGAGGCAGATTAAAAGCCAAGCCCTCCGAGAGACTCCTCTGCTGCTGAGATACGTAGGTGTGTCCGCCCCGCAGAAAGCTGAGCGACCTGTTAGAGATCTGGTTGGACCACATTGATGTGTTTCATTCTGTCTGTGTCAAACCTGACAGTTAGATACCAAAAATTACATTTTAGAAACACACGATTCCAGAGGAAACGTTGGACCACACGTCTAATTTTAGATTAAGAAAAAACAATACTGGAAGTTTTTAGAAAACAAAAAGCTGGCTCTAAAAACAGAAGATTAATAACTTAAAATTAGAAATGCTCTAAAACAGAGGTGTCAGACTCAATCACACAAGAGGCTAAAATCCAAAACATACCTGAGGTCGCAGGGCAAACAGGATAAACATTTATTGAACACTGAACTAAATGTTTAAACCGTAACTTTTTAACATAATTTTGAACTATATATTTAGCATTACTTGTGATAATGATAGTGTGAATGCTGTGAAACTGAAAAAAACTAAATTAGCTAAAACAGCTAGCATGTAAATATTATCTAAACTCCAAAATGGACTAAAACTTTTTTTAAAAAGCCTAAATGAACTAAAACAGCCAGCACGTAGCTGAAATATTAGCCAAACTCCCAAATAGCCAAAAAAAATCTCAGTCTATGCCAAAATAGTCCAATAGCATCCCACCCCACCCCACCCCACCCCCAGCTGGCAGCAGCAGAACATGCATTTGTTTGGCTATTGTTAAAGGCTCTAGTCCTTGTATTTTGGTTTTGTTCTGTAAATAAATTCTACCCAACACACACATGGGTGCCATGTAGCATCTTCAACAGGTGCCTCAAGAATCTTGATAATTTTTGAGTTATCAGGACTTCATTACTTCACAACTAAAAATGGGAAAGAGAGAAATTTTTGTGTCAAACATAAAACCCGAAGAACAGACCTTTGACTCAGCTGGATTCAGAACCGCATGGGTGCAACTCACTTGCAGTAATGCTGTTATTTGTATGTTTTCATGTAAACTCAGAAGCTTTTGTTTCAATTCTTTATTTTGTTTAAAGATCTATCTAGCAGAAACGGACAAAATACACACAAATAACACAAAATCTTGTGTAAGAACAACTTAAAAAATGCTGGTTTGGTGTCAATTTAAACATTTTTGTCTTTGAAAATGTTTTAATTTTACAATTTTAATAATATGATTTAAACATGAATGAAGCCTAATAGATTTTAGATCATTTAAATGGCTGGAAACTGTTAACAACTACCAGAAACTGTGAGTTTGAGCAAATATCTAGTTTCCTACGCTCCTGAACGCACCGCATCTCATCCTGTTACGTGTTACGTCAGCCGGAACCCGGAAGTGTGCAGCTTGTTGTGAGCTGGTGATTCCACGGCTGCTGGTTCCGTCCCGGGTTTAGCTGAAATGGCAGGTTCGGGTCGGTCCGTGTCCGCCGCCCTGCTCGTGCTGGTGCTGGCGGGCATGAGCGGGCGCGCCTCCGCGGTGTCCGAAGTGGGGACGTGGATGCTGACCGTGGACAGCGTGAGTTTCCTGGTCCTCGGTCCGAACCCCCGCTCCGCTGACGGGAACGAGCGTGCGGCGCGGTGGTCCCGGACCCGGACGGCGGTCCACGGGGCCGAAACGGTTCCGCGACGACGGCGTTTAATCCTTTTTTTAATTTTGCGCCATAACTTGTGACGTTAGCGCGTGTGACCCGAGGACGACCGCGAAACTCTGCGTTAAAGCGGAACCTTAGAGCGTCCCGAGTGACAGGACGAGCGTGTCAGAGCATCCTGAATTCCAGCTCTGTGACGTTTCTGATGTTTACTTTAGCAAAGTCGCAGTTAGTCAAAACTACGGAAGCCCGGAGGAGTAAAAAGACAAAATTACATCTTTTTAGTTGTTCTAATATATATATATTTTGCAAATGTTTTGAATCATTTTTTTGTGGTTTTAAAATGTTTATTTTCTTCTCTTAAAAAAAAAAAATCCGCCTCATCAGTCCTTCAGTGCAGTAAGAATGACAGAATATTAGTTCTTTTTCTACACTAGATTGTACTTTTCATTTATTTTTATTTACTTAAATATCTTTTTTGTTCTAAGTGTTGAGGTTGCAATCGAAATCCAGCCATCATGAAGACAAAAACAATCAAACTCCAGATATTTTTCTGAAATGCTCTGGTGACGGTCTGCCGTCTGTGAGCTGATGAGCATAAGGGAGCAGGTTGCTATGACAACAGATGGTTGTTTCAGGATCTAAGCCGTCATTAGTAGCTGGAGGAAGTAGCATCAATAAGTGTTCGGTAAACAAACTCTTCGATTTTTGATTCGAACTGTAATGTTTTAGTACATTTAGGCTGAAACGGTTTCATTTTGTTTGTATTTTTTTCTAAAGGTGATCTAACTTTAAAAAGTCTGAACAACGTTGTCCTAAACATATTTACCTGCACTTTGGGTCACCATTTAGTCCAAGGGTCTGCAACCTGTAACAGTAAAGAGCCATTTGGTCTCGTTTTTTACAAACCAAAACGCCGCGAGAGCCGCTAAGTCCCAGTTTATCGTTTAGAAAAATAAACTTTATGTTTTTGTTGCCATTAAGCTTTTCATTTTTTAAAATGTGGCTTTTATTTTTTTTTCCAATAATTTCTATAATATTAATTTTGCCAGCAGAATATACAAGTTCCTTTCAAAATAAAATGCATCCTCTCATAAGTTAGATCTGACTGCAGTAGATTTGCAATTATACTTTGGGAATTTGACCTCTTAACAACAACAAGACTTAAAACAAGAAAATGAGTTTAAAGTATTCTCATAATAAACCTCTCTGACGATAGATCAAACCCTTCACCGTTTGTGTAGTTGGAAAAAAAAATATTAAATTTTCACACATGTAAGATCACTGGAAGTTATAAATCTAAAGGTAAATGACAAAACTCAAGTATAATTTATTCAAAATGTTAGAATTTTCCCTCAAAACCAGAGAGGGGGATAAAAGAGCCGCATGTGGCTCCGGAGCCTCTGGTTGCAGACTCCTGATTTAGTCCAAAATCAAAGGAAAAACAACGATTTAAAAAACAAAAGTTCGGTTTATGGTTTAATTATAATTTAGTGCTTCCTTAATGACTTTTGTTTAGCAAATTAAGGCAAATGAAAACGTCACCTGTGAACGCCGTTAGCTGAAGATGCTCTGAAGGTCATTTTTAAAAACATCCATTACTTATCTAAAGCTAAAAAATCTGAATACATTTCCTTCTTAAATTCCGTCCTGATGGTTGGATCTTTCATTTGTGTGTTAATGCAGTCGTTTTTCTTTATGAATCTGTGGTGGATGACGAACCTGTTCCCACCCCTTAAGAACAACCAAAGCTCATCAGAAACTGAAGAAGTCCAGGATCTCTGTGACTCTGAGGACCAGATCTCCATCAGCTTTCTGTGTTCAGGAAAACCATCAGCTTCAGACAGTCCTGACAAAAATGGTCTAAATCAGCCAAAAGCAACATCTATATCTCCATCCAGATGAGGCTTCATGTGTTTTTGTGCATGTGAAGGACTTAAAACGTGAAATGTCAACTTTGCTCTTTTGAGCCATTTTTCACAAAAGTCAAACTTGTTTTTTTTCTCTTGTCGTTTCAGGAGAGCGTGAAGATGCAGAATCTTTTCTTTTTCACCAAAACTCTGTTTAACAACAGCATCATCAGCCTGAAAGGTCAGTGACCTGCTCCCTCATCTCTCTCAAAAGAGGAAACGAACGAATTACTTTTTTTCTTAGTGTACATCGAGTGATGACATTCGGCAGATCTGAGGGTCACATGACCATCAAGAGACCCCGCCCTGTTTGTTGTCAATATTTAAATGAAGTAATGATTATGAATAAACATCAAAATGTGATAAACTAAACTGTGATTTCTATTCTGAAGTTGGTTCTCTAACTGACCCCCCCAGTGGTTATATAGCGAACTGCACCTGGTTCCAGCAACTTTTATTTTGAAGGGGGCTTCAATCAGGAAACCATTGGATTTGGTCGCACAGAGGAACTGTCAAGCAATGAAAAAAATATAATTTTATGGTCACATTTTTCCTTCAGAAAAATAAAGTTTTTACTGAAACAGCACCACTGACTGTATATGAGAACTGGAGTGACTCCTCCCCCTGACGTTCCAAACAAAAAGTACTTGCTGGCTCCAAACAGCTAAAAAAACAGTGTACCTTTTCTATATGTTTTTGATCATCATATTTTTTTTCTATAATGCAAGTTAATGAAGTTATAAACTGACCAATCAGATGCTTCAAGAAAAGTGGGTGGAGCCTGCTGGCCTCCACGTCCATCATTCAGAACAGATTTTGTGTGACTTCTTTCAAGTGGTAGGAGGAGTCATCGTAAAGACGCCCTGACTCCGTCCAATCACTGCTTACTGACGGTAAAAATGTCAAAGTAAACCGTTTTCTATGGATGATGTCACACTGACTCGGTCCAGTCCTCTGGTAGAGTCGATGGTCAGAACATCTGTGTGAGGAAGACCATCCTCTCATATCCGCTAATGGTCAAAAATGTTCCAGGATCTTCAGTTTAGCAGGTGGTTCTGCCCAGCAGAGTTAAGGTTTGAACAAGTCTGGAGTTTTGGAACCATGAATCCAAAGTCTGACTTTTTAAAGTTGTTTTAAAACATTTTCCCTTCTGTTTGGTCGTTGTTTCTCCATAACTGTTGCTAGGAAACTGCTCAAACTCCAACCTTCCTCCTCGTCTGTGTAGCATCTCGACGTCTTCTCACTTTACTTCCTGTTGGTCTGAGAGTCTGAAACTCCAGACGTCTCAGTGAGTTTTTGTTCTCCACAACAAACTGAGACTTATGGGAAACAAACATGAGGCTGGGACCTTCTAGACGTGACTGTTTTGTACAAAAATGAACAAACAGTCTCCTCTCAGACCGGTTTGTTGTGTGTTTGTGTAGTTGTGTCACAGAACTGCTCGGCGTCCCCTCCCGTCCTGCTCAAAGTCTCGTGGTATCTGAGGAGCTCGCACTGCTACAAAGAGATCTTCCACGAGGACGTAAGACGTCTCCTCCTTCTCCTCTTTCTCCTCCTTCTCCTCCTTCTCCTCCTTCTCCTCCTTCATCTCCTTCTCCTCCTTCATCTCCATCTCCTCCTCCTCCTCCTTCCCCTCTCTCTCCTCCTTTTGATTCAGAACGTCACAGACTCACCTTTTCTAAAAACTTTTCCTTTTTTCAGGCAAAGTCCAACTATTTTAAGAGTTACTTCAAATCTGATGAGGTGCGATTGAAAGGAGGAAGCGGGTATTTCGT
>NC_050524.1:1520016-1534964 GCF_002922805.2 Oryzias melastigma | reverse complement strand
CCTTCTTAATCTGCTTCTCCTCCTTCTCCTCCTTCATCTCCTTCACCTACTTCATCTCCATCTCCTCCTCCTTCTCCTCTCTCTCCTCCTTTTGATTCAGAACGCCACAGACGCACCTTTTCTAAAAACTTTTCCTTTTTTCAGGCAAAGTCCAACTATTTTAAGAGTTACTTCAAATCCGATGAGGTGCGATTGAAAGGAGGAAGCGGGTATTTCGTCTTCCACGAGTATCCCACCTTCAACTGCAGCTTCAACAAGAACCTGGACGTGGTGAGGGTGGCGCTCAGCGGCTCGGTCCGGTGTGAGCTTCCCTCTAACCGAATGCTAAAGCTGTGTTTGTTTTGTGACCCAGTTCAGCGTGGGCAAGTATGACCAGAAGAAGCATCTGAAGGAAATGCAGCAGAACCCGGTGAGTGTCCCGGAGATGTCAGGAGATTTCAGCTCTCCTGACTGAGAATTTTAAGAAAGACTGTGTTTAAAACCTGAAGCTGAACAGCATCAGTCCGTTCTTCTGCCTTCCTGTCCTGGACTCCAAACTTCTCCATCACTTCCTGGTCTCCTCGGGTCCCTTCACCCACATGTTCATTGAAGTTCTCCCCCTCTAGAGAAACCCCAGACCTCCTCCTGCTCCCTCCCTACTAGGAATTCAAATTAATCGACAACTAATTTAATAGTCGATTAGTCGTCACTTTATATATTATGGAGTCAGAGTAGTAAAGTGGAAAGTTATAGTAGCATTATGCTATCTTTTTGGACTATTTATTAAAGTCCTCTCCGATGAAAATCCTGTTCTCTGAGTTTTTAACATGTATGTTGGCATTTTTCTTCAGAAAGAGAATAAATATAGAAAGAAATAATTTCTTGTTTGCTTTTCCGAGTATTTCTCCTTTTAAGTCGCTGTCACTCAAAGTCCCCGAGAAAAACTCTGTTTGAATTCCTGAAACTTTCATACGTCACAGTAGCTAAATGTGATTGAATTTAATGTCTGCTTCCCTTCGTGAACCCGCAGGTTGCATTGTAAACTCGTATTTTAATCCCGTCCAAGACGGGATTTTGTTAAGTTTTCCTCACGTATTTAAAATGAAACAGAAAGTAAAATACAATCAGCTGTCACAAATATGCTGTCCGAGTTTGATCCAAGCCGCGGGTCGTAGCTCCGCCCCTCCACCGGTCTGATGCGGCGTTTTCAGTCATGAGCTCCAGCTAGTGCTGCTGCAATGCAGCCTAAACGATCAGGTTTTATTTATTTTCATGTTGTTATAGGCTTATCAAAGTGTGTGTCTCACTAGCATGTCTGAGGGGATAAGGGGCGGGGTTACACTGCTCAGCACCATAAGCCACGCCCACACAGGGAGTTTTTGGAAAGGTTTTAGATCAACATGAAAAATGGCTTTTTAAGACATTTAGGATGTGGAATTTGTGTTAAAAACTTCACAGTCCTAATTAAAACCCCACTGGGAACGTTTAAAGAAAATAAAAAAATGTTGTAGGGGAACCATTTGGTCTCGTTTCTTACAAACCAAAACGCAGCGAGAGCCGCTAAGGCCCACTTTATCGTTTAGAAAAAAGCTTTATGTTTTTGTGGCCATTAAGCTTTTCATTTGATAAAATGTAGCTTTTATTTTTTTAGCTAATATTTCAACTGCTTGCTAGCTGTTTTGGCTAGCTAAAGCTTTTTTCATTTTTTAGTCTAATTTGGTATTTAACTAATATATTAGCTGGCTATCAATTTCAGCATCTTCAGCTATCAGCACTAGTATCTTCAGCAGCCAAATTCAGCTTACAGCATTCACACTGGTAATGCTGTATATCTAGTTTTAAAATGTTTTAGTATTGTTCTTTTTCCTATGAAGATTTCAGAAATTAATTATTTAAAATTTGGCTATGTGTGGCTCTCTGAAGAACCATAAATGTTTACGTTTACGGCAGTTTTTAGGTAGTTTAAAGCTAATGATGGTTTAGATCTGTGCTTTACATCCAATCTGCGCATGACCCGATTAGTCGACTAATCGGTAAGGATTAGCTTATCTAACACTGCTACTTGGTATTTGAATAGAGTTCAGCCAGATAGGACTGGGGGACATGTGGGGGCGTGGTCCACAAGTGAGACGAGCCAGAGGTGAGGTCCACAGCCAAGAACAGGAGCACAGACAATCAACCTGGAATCTAAAATCGCTCCCGCTCCCCCGGAGGGGAAAGAGGAACAACACCTGAATCACACTGCACCAAACAGAAGCTCAGAGAGCAAAATAGAATAAAGAATAAAGAAATAGAGGAGAGGTGAAGTAAATGAGAATGGACTACAGAACCCCAGAGCTGATGTGGATAATAACAGTGATAAAAACTGCAGATCGTTCTGTAGACGTCTTTGTTAGATCTGTTTTTGAAAAGGACTTTGAGCGAGTTCTAAAGCTCTTCTCCAAACGTTCTGCTGTGAAGGCAACTTTGAAATCGGTCAAAGTTTAAGTGAAGTTACCTCCTTTTCATGTTCTAAACCTCTCAAAATCTGCATCCAAAAGTTACTAAATGAGCTCCATAGAGTTCAGAAAAACCGGCTACTTCTTTAAAGTTAAAATTCCTCTCCCTGTAAGTTCATCATCTGTCTTTCAGCTCGCCACCGAGAAGGCTTCAGGGAGGAGAAAGAGGAGCCCGGATCTCCCAAAACCAAAGGTTTGCTCAGATCCAGATCCATTGAAGTCTGAAGAACGTCTGTAAATCATTAAGAACAATCTGGTTCCTCTGAAGGGAAACAGAAACATGATGATGAGGGATGGATGCTTTTAAAGATTTACTAGGAAATCACGAGTTTTCTTTCTGTCTTTGTCAGCTGAACGCATCAGGAAACTCCTCCTCCAAACAGGTGAGGTTGTTGAACCACATCAAACTCAAGTTGAGCTTCAATGAGAATCACAATCAGTGAATCCTCTTCCGGGTCGGTCTCTCAGGCGCCCGTCCAGCCTCACTCGGATGGCGTGGCTCAGACCTGGGAGGACGGGCCGTACATGTTCATCCTCAGCATCGAAGACGTCAGCAAGAACCGTCCCGCCGACGCCCCCTGGAGTCTGCAGAGTCAGTATCATCTCACACCTGCGAGAAGCAGGTGTTCTGTTGGTTAGCCATGAATATGTGCAGATGTTTCAACAAACGTGGGTGGAGGAATCCTCCTTTCCTTTAGGAGGAGATTCTTCTATCGTTTTACACTTTGAAATCTGTGGCCGTCAGAACCGTCCTGAAACTGAGCGCTTTCTTTCAAAGAAGTCATCTGTGCACCGGGAGGGAAAAAAACTATGAAGTATCGAGTCTTTAACACACCAAACTCGAACCATTGTCTCTGTCAAAGCTCCTAATTTAGTTCATCAGAGTTCCAGTCCGGATGTGACGTTAAACCAGGAGTATCAAACTCAATCGCACAGAGCCAAAATCCAAAACACACCTGAGGTCGCTGGTGAAGAGGATAAACATTTAATAAACACTCTAAAACTACATTTTTAAAACTTTAGAACTGTAACTTTTTAACATAATTATGAACTAAATACATAGCATTACCTGTAATAATGCTAGTGTGAATGCTGGAAGCTGAATTTGGCCGCTGAAGATGCTAGTGCTAATAGCTAAAAACGCTGAATTTGATAGCCAGCTAAAATATTAGCTAAATGCCAAATTAGCCCAAAGACTAAAAAAAAAAGAACAGGTTAGCCAAACAGCTAGCATGTAGCTGAAAAAATAGCTAAACTTTAAATATGTTCTCTATCATCAGTCAAATGACAAAAAAATGTTTAAAGCACCATTTTCATCTGAGTGGGTTTTCAAGGAATGTCAATCCTGTCCCATTTTAAATCGGTTATTGATTTTAAGTCTTCAATTATAGGAGGAGTTTTAAGACTTTTAACCAAGAATGCAAAAAAAGCATTTTTGGTTAAAAGTTATCTCTTCTCACGTATCAAAGCATCTCTGGAGACGGAAGACTTCAAATGAAGAAATATCCTGAACCTCGAGAAGGCCGACAAACGAGCACCAAACATTCTGGACCGTCTGTTCTCAGTTAGTAGCTGCAACAATCATTGGAGGAGAAGGAAGTAGGCGGAGCAAAGCTTTTCTCACCTGTGCGGCAAAGAAACTTGTCGAGACCGTTTCTTCTTCAGTTCACCTGAACGTCTCATCCACCTGTTTATCTTCAGACCTAATGAATCCCTTTCAGGGTCACGGGGTTGCTGGAGCCTATCACAGCTACTGCTGGGCGATAGCGGGTTACACCCTGGACAAGTCTCCAACCATTGAAGTCATAGAGTTTATCGCAGCCCTGTGGAACGCTGCCCGGCGTGGACCTGCTGGAGCGTCCGAGACGTTGGGTTCCTCGCCAGCCTAACACTGTGTTTGTGTTTGCAGTGCGGATCAGCATGAAGGGTCCTCACGACTACATCTCCGCCTCCGAGTGGCCTCTGATGGTGGTAAGAACGCACACAGACCGTAACCTTTGAATGCACCAGCTAGCACGAGACAACTCTTTAGACACCGGGTCAAAGTCAAGGCCCTGGGGCCGGATCCGGCCCTCCAGATCATTTATTGTTATTAATGAGCCGATGTTATCTTGGGCTCATTTCTAACTAAAATATTGAAAGTTATTTAAGGTTTAAGTTGATTTATTCTGGAATAATATTCCTGCCTTTTATTATTCATAATTATGTTAAAAAGTTACAGTTTTAAAGTTTTAAAAATTGGCATTCTGGTAGCTTTTTGGACTATTTTGGTATTTACTAAGATTTTTTAGGCTGTTTTGGAGCTAATATTTGAGCTACATGCTAGCTGTTTTAGCTAATTTAGGCTTCCAGTTTTTTAGGCTAATTTGGAGTTTAGCTGTTTTTTTAGGTTAATTTGGCATTTAGTTAATATTTTAGTTTGTTATCAGCTTCAGTGTTTTCAGCTATCAGCACTAGCATCTCCATCAGCCAAATTCAGCTTCCAGCTTTCCCACTAGCATTATCACAGGTAATGCTAAATATTTAGTTCATAACTATGTTAAAAAGTTACGGTTTTAAAGTTTTAAAATGTAGTTTTAGAGTGTTCAATAAATGTTTATCCTGTTCGGCCCGCGACCTCAGGTGTGTTTTGGATTTTGGACCCTTGTGCGACTGAGTTTGACACCCCTGGTTTAGACTCAAACTGAAGATAATCAGAGAAAACTCCTTCGTGTCTGTAGCTGGTTGGTGATCTGAAAGGACTGAGCGGTTCTTCCTCCGTCTCTATCTGCAGTTCTACATGGTGATGTGCATCGTCTATGTGCTGATGGCGGTTCTGTGGCTGGTTCTGTCCGCCTGCTACTGGAGAGACCTGCTCAGGATCCAGTTCTGGATCGGAGGCGTCATTTTCCTGGGCATGCTGGAGAAAGCCGTGTACTACGCCGAGTACCAGAGCATCCGATACGAAGGCTTCTCGGGTAGGTGCTGGCCCGATTCTGGTCCGACCGGACTCACGGGCCGATCGCAGTAACGGATTGTAACGTGGCCCCCTGCAGTCCAGGGGGCGGTGGTGTTCGCCGAGGTGCTCTCGTCGGTGAAGAGGACTCTGGCCCGGGTGTTGGTCATCATCGCCAGCCTGGGATACGGCATTGTGAAGTGAGTGTGTGCTTTCAGTCGAGACCGCCATCCAAACCTCAAATCAAACGTCAACATCACAACATCTTCGTGTGAAGAACTAACGATGTTGGTGTCAGTCGTTGATCGGTCCTGCTTTGATCCTCCCCCAGGCCCCGCCTCGGTGCTTTGATGCACAGAGTCGTGGGCGTCGGCCTGCTCTACCTCATCTTCTCCGTCATCGAGGGAACCCTGCGGGTCAACACCGTGAGTGTCCTTCTGTTCTAACCAGAACTCTGCCGACCGGCCAGTCTGTAACTCTCCAACACCACGAGATCCACACGTTCTCTTAGAGACCTTCTAGTATTCTGACTCCGTTTGCTCCAACTCCTCATCACTCAGATCCACACGTTCTCTTAGAGACCTTCTAGTATTCTGACTCCGTTTGCTCCAACTCCTCATCACTCAGATCCTCCTCCTTCGTTTTTTCATTTTGCTGGAGAGCTCATCAAAACACAAACACTTGTCAAGGCACAAACGGTGGATCGTGACCATAGATCACATCGTTTAGAACAGGGGTCCCCAAACGACGGCCCGCGGGCCGGATCTGGCCCTCCCCAACATTTGGCCCGGCCCCCCAAACTGTTTTGGCTAATTTAGGTTTTTTTCAGTTTTTGAGGCTAATTTGAAGTTTAGCGAGCATCTTTGTTTTATGCTAGCTGTTTTGGATATTTTTAAGTTTTTTGACTAATTTGGCATTTAGAAAAATTTTCAGCTACATGCTAGCTGTTTTATGCTAATCTAGGCTTTTTCAGTTTTTTGGCTATTTTGAAGTTTAGTTAATATTTTAGCTACATGTTAGCTGTTTTGGCTAGTTTAGAAGTTTTTGAGTTTTTTTCGGCTAATTTGGCTCTGCTAATATTTTAGCTATCTATCAGCTTAAGTGTTGTTGGCTATCAATGTAAGCATCTTCAGCTCTTAATCTATCCCAAGTAATGCTACAGTTTTTAAAATGTTTCAGTATTATTTTTTCTATGAAGATTAAAGAAATGATTATTTGAAATTTGGTTATGTTTGGGTTTCTGGAAAACCATAAATCTTAAAGTTTACGCTGTGATTGTTAGACTACAGACTGACCCCGGGCCCCCATCAGAGAAGAAAACAGTTATGTGGCTCCCACAAAAATTAGTTAGGGGACCCCTGCCTTAGAACGACAGTCAGTGGAGACGACAGTGGAGAGGTATTAAGACTGAAGCCATAAGGTGGGACGCCACCTGGTGGAAACACCTTTCATTTGAAAACACACCAGACTGTGCTGAGTGCACACTAAAGGAAACCATCTGATGACGTTCATGAAACCTTTCCGTTGATTGACTGTAAGTCAGTGGAGATCACATACTGCCCCCTGCTGGATGGTCACAGGTGGGCAGGAATGAGTTTCAGGCTCTTAAGTTACTTTAAAAAGTTGTAATCCTTGAGGTGCATTCACACTAAATACGATTTTTGCCATGCGGCGAATTCGCTGCTTGCCGCCTGCCTGAGCTTGATGCCGCAGCGGCATGTGGGAGGAGCTACCAGCTAATGTTTTTTGGATGAATACAATAAGGAACGGTGTCTGTGGATATCTCACTTAGAATGTCTGAAGACACAGATGTTAAGGAATAAGGAATATTTGTTGTGAGAGTTCTACAAACATCAGTAATCATGTCTCCATGATTGAGTTTATATGATTCTCATTCAAAGATGTTCCTGGTACAGGGAGTGTGTCTGTATGGCAGCTGCTTCCACGGTGTTTCTGTGTCTCTGTGGCTGAGCTTCAAAGTTCTCCATATTAACCTGGGGTGGAAAAATACAATTAGGGGACCTTTCTCCATTTTTTATTGTCTCGATGAGGCCCGAGCCGGCAGCCTCCGAGTGAGTGAGTGAAAGCTGGTGATCTGTCCAGAGTGGATCCCGCCTTCGCCCAAAAGTAGCCGGATAAGTTACTGTCAGGCTTCAGATATTTAGATTTTGGCCGCGCCGCCTAATTCGCGCCTTCTCAAATCGAGCTGCTGGCAGACCTCCACGCTGCGCCCGTCGCTCAAACGGCGCCGCAGGACTTCAGATCGCCTCACGCCGTGTCTGTTCCATTGACTCCGCTGTGCGAATCGCGTTCGGTGTGAATGCACCTTTAGATTAGCTTCACTGTTTCCATCTTTTTCAGTTTTACCATATAAAATCCTCTGACTCACTGAGCTTAGTTCCTTCAATCTCCACACATTTCTACCATTTATTCTACTCTTCAGTTACATTTTAGTGCTGCTAAAATGGTTAACTTACTTGGAAATGTGCTTTTTTTCATTCCGTTTTTTGGAAGTGATCAGTTTCTGACGTTTACCTAAAAATGATTCAGAACTTTTTCTTTATTTTTAGCCTAAGTTTAGATTTTGAAGGAGTGAGCTTCATGTGGCCTGAATCCTGAATCGGTCGATTCCAGGGTCAGACCAGCCTGACCCCCCATCCCTGGAAGCTGCCCAACAGAACCGACCTCACACGTTTATTTTAGTCCGAACTGTCTGACTCCTCCTCCTCTGATGATGAAACGTTGATTCTGTGTTTGTGTGTGACCTGTGCTGTTCCTGCAGGACCGTGGAGATAACGGCAGCAGTATGATCATTTGTCAGATAGCGCTGTCCCTCATTGACTCCTGTATTGTCTGGTGGATATCCTTTAAAAGCTGAAACCAAACCTTCACGTATGGATGCAGTTATTGCTCTAGAGCTGAGACGTGTGAAAGGAGGATCAGACGATGGTTTTCATCATCTGTCATCAGTTATTAAAGCAGCAATGATCTCTGATTTTGGTTATTTTGTCAGTAAAAATCAACAGAAGTTTCCACGTCTTAATTTAACCCTTCACCAGCAGGAAATTCTTTGTTTCTGTGCTAATGTCAAAAATGACTAATATATTCTCACCCAACGTCTTTCTGTTTCTCAAACCTTCTTTCTCTGATGTTGATGCTCTCCATCCTCCTCCTTCATCTCTTCTTCTCTCTTCAGGCTGAGGCTGATGTAGTTCTGCTGGCTGCTATTCCTCTGGCTCTGCTCGACTCTACCCTCTGCTGGTGGATATCCGCTACTGCTCCTTCCTCTTCTCACTGTAGCGCCGCTGAAAGCTTTCTTCTGTCTTTCCGATGTTCTGGAGAGTTGTTTCTGGAAGCTTCTGTTGTCACAGAGAGACGGGTTAGCCGCTGTTTCCCGTCTCTCTGATCGCTCACACAAACCGTTTTTTCCGGCATGTTCCTTGACCGCGTCCTCACATCTTTGTGAGTCTGGCTCAGACCATGAAGCTGCTGAAGCTGAGGAGGAACGTGGTGAAGCTGTCGCTCTACAGACACTTCACCAACACGCTCATCTTCGCCGTCATAGGTACGACGTGTCCTGGCTCCCGCCGCGCTCCACGCCACTTCCCCTCTCTGAGAACCTGCTTCCTCTTTTTCAGCTTCTGTCATTTTCATCGCTTGGGCCACCAAGACCATCACTCTGTCCGTGTGCCAGGCTGTGAGTACCACCATCGACATCTGCTTTAACCCGACCAGGAGACGTGGTCACAACCTGAAACTTTTGTTTTTCTTCGAGTCATTAAACCAAAAAGTTCTGACCCGTTTCTGGGATTTTGTGAGCCAAACTGTCCAGTTTTTTAAGAAATGGTTCACGTTTTTTGGCTAATTTGGAGCAAACATTTTAGCATTATGCTAACAGTTTTTTGGCTAATTTAAACCTATTTCCAGTTTTTGGGTAATTTGGAGTTTAGATAACATTTTAGCATTATGCTAGCATTTTTTGGCTAAATTAGACATATTTTTTAGTTTTATGACTAGTTTGGAGACATATTTTAGACATATTTCCAATTTTTGGCTAATTTGGGGTTTAGCTAATGTTTTAGCGTTAAGTGCCAGGCTGTGAGGACCAGCATCTCCATCTGCTTTAACCCGACCAGGAGAAGTGATCACAACCTGAAACTTTTGTTTTTCTTCAAGTCATTAAACCCAAAAGTTCTGACCCGTTTGTAGGATTTTGTGAACCAAACTGTTAAAGTTCCAGCTTCTCTTCCACCTGGAACGATGAAGGTCTTTGTCTCCAGGACTGGAGGGAACTGTGGATCAACGACGCCTTCTGGCGCTTCCTGTTCTCCACCATCCTGCTGGTCATCATGTTCCTGTGGCGCCCGTCGGCCAATAACCAGAGGTGGAGTCTTCCTCCTGTCCTCCGTTTCCCGCCTCCCTTTGATTTGTCTCTGAACCCTCCGTCTGTGTGGAGCAGGTACGCCTTCAGCCCGCTGGTGGACGAGGAGAGCGAGGAAGAGGAGAAGGAGCCCATGATGAACGAAGCTTTCGGTCAGAACCTTCTCTCTCTGAGGAGTTTTTTCCTGTCGTCTTGGTCTGACTGGTTTCTTTGTGCTCAGAGGGGATGAAGATGAGGGGCATGAAGGTGGAGACCAACGGCACGGCCAAAGCCAGCAAAGTGGTGAGTCTGCCGAAGCTCTGAGGAGATCAACCATCAGCTGTTGGGAGACAAACAAAGCTTTTGTCGACAGGATGAAGACCTGAAGTGGGTGGAGGAGAACATCCCGTCATCCATGGCGGACGTGTAAGTCGCTCCACACCAGCGCCGAGTCTTCGTTTCCTTTTTTGTTGAAATATTTTTGGATGAAATGATCTCTCTTCTGTCCCTCGCAGAGCGCTGCCCCCCCTGCTGGACTCGGACGAGGTAAGACTTCATCGTTTTCTCTGGGTCAGATGGGCGGGGTTAGGGATCTGGAGGTCTGAGGGGACGTGCACAGAACTGTGAACGGTGGAGTCTTGGATTAATAAAGTCTGATTTGCTTACGGATGAGGAGGAAACATTCAACAGACTGCAGCTCCCGGTCTGAGCAGCAGGGGGCAGCAGGCTCCACGATATCTGTTGTTTACCTCAGCCTGTTGTCATGGCGATAGTGACAACATGACCCCACAGACAGCTGATGGACACTGATGAGGGTTCGATTCCGTCAGGAGCTCCGCAGCTTTCTGACCTGGTGGAGATCTGGAGCTGCAGAGAAAGCTCTCCTCACAGTGTGAGGGGTCAGAGGTCATCACTGCTGGGAGGTGCTGCGTATTTTATTGGAGGGTCATAAGAACTCCTGCTGAGGACAAAAAAACCCCAGACGGGACCGCCTTCCTGGACCTTGTCCTTTCACGCTCCGGTGTGAACACAATCTGGATTTCTTGAAATTTTCAGGCAGATTTTTCCGTTTTCAGGATCAAATTCTCTGATTCTGTCAAAAAGTTTGTAATTCGTGGAGCTTTTTGGTTATTTATTTATTTGTTTTTTTTTCAGGAAATCGTGACGACCAAGTTTGAGATGTCCAAAATGGAGTGAATGGGACGAGAAGTTAGAGGAAAGACTGTCAGAGGATGAGGTTGCCGCTGGAGGCGGAGCAAATGAAGGCGTTGACGAGCACGACGGAGGAGCTGCAGGGAGGAGGCGGAGCGAGGCGTCCTCATCCCTGAGTTTAGGAGCTTCGGAAGCTTTGGTGTAAATACGGCGGCATCAGAGACGATCACAGCGGCACGCCAGCCTTTTACTGTCCTTTTTGTTTCTATTTAATCTGTGTTCACGCTTTATTTTGGCGAGCTTCCTCCGCTGCAGAATGCCCCCCGCCCCTTCAGGAGTTTTGTTTTTTCTCTGCTTCGCCACGGCGTGAAGCGCGGCGCCGTGAAAGCTCCTTCCTTTCTGTTTGTGGTTGCAGGTGCTCCGGGTTGTCGTGTTCCTTCAGCACCGAGATGTTCTGTCTTTGTGTGTTTTTTAAAGAGCTGAAACCACGACGGTCGCGTGCTGTGATGAGTCCTCGGCTGGTGTGAATGGGATCAGATCCACTGAAACCTCGGGACTGAAACGGGGTGGTTTCGTGGAAACAGATTTATTAAGATGTGAAAAAGTTCAAAAATTAAACATTTATTGACACAAAATTGTGATTTTGTTTCATCTGCAGCCGAACATTTCATCCATGTCTTCCAGCCGTAAAGTGCAGTGATTCTCCGGCTCCTTTCTGCACATTCGGCACATAAAAACTCAATCATATTTCAACGATTTCTGTAATCTTGGTATCAAAAAGTTCATCTTGTTCAGGACTTTACTGCTTGTGGTATTTATAAACTTTATAATTTTTTGAAATATTGAGCAAATATTTCTTAAATCCTTTAAAAACTTTGTGCTCTTTGAAACTTGTGAAACTTTCAGCCTGAGACCATTCACACTTAGAATGTTCAGCAACTACTGGGTTTTTGGCTAGTTTTGAGTTTAGCTAATATTTTAGCGTTATATTAGCTGTTTTTAGCTAATTTAGGCATATTTCCAGTTTGTTTTGGCTAATTTGGAGTTTAGCTAACATTTTAGCATTATGCTAGCATATTTTGGCTAAATTAGACATTTTTCAGTTTTGTGGCTAATTTGGAGTTTAGCTACATTTTAACATTATGCTAGCATTTTTTGGCTAATTTAGAGGATTTTCCAGTTTTTTGGCTAACAGGACAAAAATCCTCGCTTTGGACCCTGCTGATCAAGTCATTGAAAGTCACATGTCTAAAGTTGAGTTGTTGATTGATAGATACAAAGCGGCAACCTGTCAAACTTCAAATAAGGAAATTCTGGCCGCGCCCCCAATTTGTGCCTCACCGCTCGAGTCGAGGTGCTGGGTGATCTTCGCACCGCGCCCGTCACTCCAATCAGATCGCCTCCTGTCGCGTCTGTTCCATTGACTTAACAATAAAACTGTCTGCCTCCACCGCGTGAATTGCGTTTGTGTGAATGCACCTTTAGAGACATTTACACATCTAGTTCCTGGTGGTGGGCTCTCCTTAAGGTCAAAGGTCAATAATACTTTGGTTGTGACGTGGACTGAACGTGTTTCAAAATTCCTTTTCTCAGGTACTAGGTGTGTGCAAAAATTTAGTGAGATTTTGAGTGAGTGGCAGGGGTGAAGTCTTCACTAAAGTCACAGTAAGAAAGAACAATCGCTAAAACAATCTTTCAGTCCACCATTACTACTACTAGTGGTTCTTGGCTCCAGCTTGGTCTCGTCCCACCCACTCGTGAAAACCTCACCTTACCTCGGGCTGACGGCGTCGATCCTCCTGACTCCTGCTGCGACTGGATGTCCTTTACCTGACGTGTCTTTTGTTGGTTTTCAAAGTGTCAGCAGCAGCGGCTCACTCTCAGATCAGCTTACACTGACCACGCAGGTTGACTCAAGGACGGCCCCCTGCTGAGCATCAACCACCGTTCAAGCCTGACATGTCCTGTACCTTCTGTGTCTTACTTCCATAAATGGTTCATTGAGATTCAACTCAATCTGATGCTGGTCAAAGGAGAGACCGCTCAGTCTCAACCGGCGCCACACCTCAGTTCCATGGTGTTAGAAGATGGTGGTGCATTTCTTTATCCAGGTACAGATGTTTAAGATGTTCTTATTACTAACATGACCCGGTTGATGTCACTCTGTGGGTTATCTGTCACTCAAAGTGACTCTGAACTATTTTTTTGAATTTTTTTTGTGCAAAGTTTTCTAATGATGGAGCACGTATACGAAGAAAATTCAACTTAAATTTGCATCTCTGTGTATTTCTATATTTAAATTCTTGTGAATCAGGAGTAGATGAAAAAAATGTGTTAAAGATTGAAATTGTGATGTAGAAATTCAGGTGGGTGGGGTCTCAAGCTCCCAGCTCCGCCCCATTCTAATGCAGACAAATAGATCCATGAATGTCTTTGTTTTCCTCATCTGAGCTGGAATTTGGATCTAAACCAGGAGTGTCAAACTCAATCGCACCAGTGTCCAAAATCCAAAACGCACCTTAGTTATGGGGCCGAAAAGGATAAACAATTATTGAACACTCAAAAACTACATTTTAAAACTTTAAACTTTTTAACATAATTATGAACTAGATATGTTGCATTACCTGCGATTATGCTAGTTGATGCTGTAAGCTGAATTTGGCTGCTAAATATGCTGAAGTGGATAACTAAAAACGCTGAAACTGATAACCAGCTAAAATATTATCTAAATGCCAAATTAGCCTAAAAACAACAAAAAAAACCCAAACTTAGGTCAGCCAAAACAGCTTGCATGTAGCTGAAAAAAATAGCTAAACTTCAAAATAGCCTAAAAACGGAAAAAGGCTAAATTAGCCAAAACAGCTAGCATGCAAATATTAGTCTATCCCCAAAATAGCTTTAAAAACTTTTAAAAAAGTATATTAGCCAAAACAGTTAGGATGTAGCTGAAAAAAGCTAAACTTCAAAATAACCTATAAAACTGAGAAAAATTCAAAAAATTGCCAAAACAGCTAGCATGTAGCTGAAATATTAGCTAAACTACAAAATAGGCTCGATAGTTCTGATATTGCTGGCATTTTTGTTGGACCACTAATGTTTGGGATGTGAGGGGCTGTAAGCTAGCAGGAGAGAATGCAGACTGAGAGCTCTGCAGAAACTAAGTCCTATTATGGCTACAAACGGCATAATCATCATTAACACTTGGTTGAAAATGGACGTTAAGATGACGTTTCAATGGGCTGCCAGCGTTCTGGTGGGGTTTCTTTTCTTCATTTGCTGCTCTCATTCCACACAAACACGTTTTTACCAAAAGGCCTCAGACTGTGAGGAATATGAGAAGCTCAGACGGTTACCCTCCATCATCGAGCAAAGAGCCCCGGCGCCACTGCGGCGTCAAAGTTCACACTCGGGATGAAAAATGCTGGCCTTCTATTTAATCCACATGTGAGCTTCCTGCCAGATAACACACGCAGATCTACTGTAATACACAGAAATCTCATATTATTCTGCCCATTACGCAAACGGATGAGATTATCGATACACAGATTACCCAGCAAGCCCCGCCCCCTGGCTGCGCCCTCACACAGCACTCCAATCACCCAGACAGAAATAGAAAAAGGCCGTTCAGCTGCAGTTTAGTTGTTAGGTTTTAGTCTTTATTTTACTATGTTTTTTTCCTGACAGTTTGCTAGTGGACATGTGAAAACTCGGACCAACAAAACATCATCATCATTATTATGTTTTAATTACAGCGTCAGACTGCAGTAACAGTGAGATGTATTTAAAAAAAACAAGAAAAAACCTCCAAACCAAACAGAGAAACAGCAAAGAAAGAAAAGATGTTTTCCTTTAATATCTGATGGTTGTTTTCTCTTTTATTCCATGTACACAATAGAACAGTCTAAAAACACGGAACACACACGGCTGAAGACATCGCAGTGTTGGTCGGGAGGCGGCAGTCCTCAGGGCAGTTTACATACTGGAGCATCATGGTCCTGCTGCACTGGCAAATATCTACCGGGGA
>NC_050524.1:1512951-1519615 GCF_002922805.2 Oryzias melastigma | reverse complement strand
GCGGGGCTCAGAGCTCCTTGCTCAGCGAATCCCGGGCAGTTCTAATCCTCTTTGTGTGGCCTCACACGTTTCCCGCCTTTTTGTCTGGTAAATGATAACAGAAGAGATTGAAAAAATGTATTAAAAAATAGGTCTGAAAAAAGGAATAATAACAAAAACAGTCATAGAAAAGGTTAAATGTGTGTTTAGTGGTTTAGTACAGATGATCGTTGAGTTAGTGGGGTTAAATAATCACACAAAGTAACAACAACAACAAAACAATCAGCTTGTGAGGAGTCTTTAAGGTCCGTTGTGCTTGGATGTGGCGCTCTGGGAGGAGGACGCGTCCCTGAAATGTGGTCAGTAAGCGGGTCGCCCCTCGCCTGTCTGTCTGTCCACAGGAAACCATGGGCGCGAGGCGACCGGAGGACGGCTGGCTAATCTGGCTTGTTGAGGAGGCTCAGTGGCTCTTTGATTTTGGGCGCTAATCCTTTGATGGACTAAACTCCACTGATGTTGGCTAAACCAGCTTTTCCCTTCCACCTACAATAACAGAGCTAACCAGCCGCGCTAACGCTGGCTAGAGCTAACAGCAGGCTGCCGATTAAAGGATGGAGGAAACATCTCAGCGTTTCTGGACTTGGAAGACGTGTCGGAGTTCCTGTAACTCCTGATTTGGTTTCAGATGTGCTTTAGAACCACACTAACCTCAGCATTGCCAGAACTCTTCCAGGTTCTAGATCCGTGTTTGTGGAGAACTCTTAAAGCGACCATCACGCCCCAGAAGACCTTAGAGTTGATGGTTACAGAACCAGAACTATTGTCATGTCATGCAAAGGAAGCACTATAAAAATTGGAACTAGTCCCCGCCCTGAATGTTGCTGGTTCTGTGCTGTGTAACATCCGGGTCAGTGTATCAACTCACCAACTTCACCCCAACATCAACTGGTCTATGGTCAAAAAGTGTGGCGTGGCGACAATCAAGTAATGCTAATGCTAAGCTAGCATGAATTCATCCGAATTAAGCTTTTTAATGTGGGCCCCATATGGTTTATCTTCAGGCTGAATTGGTTGGGGCGGTTTTGTCCGCCCGTTCCATGGTGGCCCCACCTATGTTTGCCCACACTGGCTTGAGTGGGGACTCAGTAGTTTTGCTCGCTGCATAGCGGAGCTCGGTAACTCGCTACGCTGTCCATTGTGTGGCTGGTTAGAGTAGGGACCAAGACCACTGAGTCCCTATCTAAGCTAGTGTGGGGAAACACAGATGGGACCACCATAAAAAAGAAACCCACCCAGCCCAAAGGTAAATCATATGAGGCCCACATTGAAATGTTCGCTCAGTAATTTCCTTAAAAAGTCGTTTTAATTATGTTTTATGGCAGAAAATCCGTCATCTTCTCCCTCTCATCTGGACCGGGTCGCGGGGACAGCAGTCTAAGCAAAGATGCCCAGACTTCCCTCTCCCCGGCCACTTCCTCCAGCTCCTCTGGGGGGACCCCGAGGCGTTCCCAGGCCAGCCGAGAAACATAGTCTCTCCAGCGTGTCCTAGGTCTTCCCCGGGGCCTCCGCCCAGTGGGACATGCCCAGAACACCTCTCCAGGGAGGCGTCCAAGAGGCATCCGGATCAGATGCCCGAGCCACCTCAGCTGGCTCCTCTGGTTGTGGAGGAGAAGCGGTTCTACTCCGAGCTCTCTCTGGGTGAGCGAGCTTTCTCTAAGGGAGCGCCCGGCCACCCCCCCCGAGGAAACTCATTTCAGCTGCTTATAGTCAGGATCTCGTTCTTTCGTTAATGACCCAGAACTCATGACCTATTTTGAAGTTTAGCTATTTTTTCAGCTCCATGCTAGCTGTTTTGGCTAACCTCGTGTCAGTCATTTCAGCCTTTCACGCCACTCCTGGCGGGTAGCCTCCACAAACTTCTCAATTTTTTTGGCGATCTTGGGCCGCGTGCATCCAGGCTCTTCCGGGTTTCTTCTCTTCATCATCTCTCCATCGCTGATTTGCTCTCCCCCTTGCTCTTTTCCATCTATTGGAGTCCATTCCACTACATTCCTGGCCCACTTTTAGGTATCCATACCGGCAAGATGCCCCGCCCACCTACTTTTTGCCTCTTCTGCTGTGCTTATCACGTCTTTGACTCTTGTTTTTAATCGTATTATTTCATTACGGATTTTGGCTAACCTAAGTTTTTAAATTAGTTTTTTTAGGTTAATTTGGCATTTAGCTAATATTTTAGCTGGCTATCAGCTTCAGCGTTTTTATCTATCAATTTAATCATTTTCAGCTATCAGCACTAGCATCATCAGCAGCCAAATTCATCTTCCAGCATTCACACTAACATTATCACAGGTAAAGCTATATATCTAGTTCATAAATATGTTAAAAAGTTTTAATAATGTAGTTTTAGAGTGTTCAATAAATGTTTATCCCGTTCGACCCGCGACCTCAGGTGTGTTTTGGATTCTGTCCCCTTGTGTGATTGAGTTTGACACTTCTGGGCTACGGGGAAGAATTCGACCTTAGAACTTAAACAGATAAAAATGTCTAAGTCTCTTTATAAGGAAATTGTAATCCTTTGTGTGAATGTTTTTTTTAATATTTACAAATGATCAAACCTCAAATCAAACCCTTGATGGAACTGAAAGGTTGTCAGGTTCCGTTCTTTGTTTTGAGCTTCCAGCTCCTTCAGACCAAACTCCTGCTGAGAGATGGAGCTGGATTCGATCAGAGCTGCAGCTTCACCTGCAGGAGGAGCCGTTCTGGTCTTTGTGAGATCAAAGACTGGACACTGAGCCCAGAGGAGCTCTTAACTGAAGAGGAGGCTGGACTCATAAATAACGGAGGAGCTTCACAAGCACTTCACCTCCTGTTGCTCAGCAGCCCCGAGCGGCTCCCAGGTGGGAAGACAGGAAGTGTTGGTGGAGAAAGAAGGAGAGGCCTCTGCAGAGCACCCCTGCCTCCCATCAGCTGCATGTCAGCAGCCACGGCTTTCACGCACCTTTCTGCTTCCTGTCAGCGCCTCGGGACTCCAGCACCTGAGCTCTTCTGTGGTGAAGTGGTTCGGATGTTAATCTGTTCATGAAGTCGGTGCTTTAATGAAGTTCCCTGCTTAGGATTAGAGCTAATGCTGCCGTCTCTGTCACAGCAGGATCACTGTGGCTCTCTGTGACCGCAGAGCACCAAACATGTCTGGGACAAACATCACATGCGACTCATTTACATCGTTCCTACTTACATCTGTGACAAAACACCAAGAGTTTAACGAGCAGAACCACACGGACCTCTGAGTCTCTTAAAGCCTTCAGAACTCCGTTCAGGCCAACAGCTGCATCGTGCGTAAAATCAAGGGTCTGCAACCCTCAGGACGCCGACTGATCCTTGGGACGCATCCAGTACTGGTACCCTAACCCGGTATCGGTCCGTGCCTGGTACCGCATCTGGTACCGATTTGGGTCCGGTACTGCGTCCAGTGCCAGGTTAGGGTCAGGGTACCGGTACGCTTTGTGTTGACGCACTGGACCGGTTTGTGGCCCAGAGGTTGGGACCCTTGATTTTACGAACAGCCGGCATGTCAAAAAACAACAATGGGGACACCCCATTGTTGTTTTTGACCCAAAACCTCAAAAAGTGACGTGGAGGGTCCTTAACCAAACGTCACTATGGGATGAGTTGGAGATGAGAATGTGTTATTTTCATCCACGGTTGACTGTAAGGGAGGAGCTAACCGGTTTTTAAGGGTGAAGGTGAGCTCAGGTGAGCTCAGGTGAGTCTGCAGTTCCCTTCAGGCTCGTACGACCACCTCAAAGGACGTCATGAAAATGGAACATCCCATAACTATATCGTGAAGTATTCATTAACAGAACGCCCACTTATGATGTCCAGGTGATGCTGTCGTACGGTGTCCTTCCACCACACTCTAAGGTGTGAGTACTGGCTCCTTACTGACTGCGTACAAAAGCTGCATGCACGAGCGTCCTGTGCAGTCTGCAGGGTTTAAAAAACGATGAATCTCTACAACACGCCTGTCGCCTGCAGCACGCCCATAGATAAATCGCTGCTTGAATATTTTCTCTCTACCAGTTCACAGAGCGGTTTATGACCTTGATATTTCCTGGAGGTCACCTGTGTGGCCCGTACTGGTTTGACCTGTTTTCACCCTCAGACGCCTGTACGCCTGTGGTAGCGCTCACCGAGCAGAGGAAGTGCCCGGGCCTCACGTGAATGGACCGCTGTGGTCGTACGACCACCACCACTGACTTCTGCTTGAACAGGAACATTCCTGCAGTTGTTTGGCTGCAAAAGTCAACATTTGTCATCGTCTTTTCGCCGATAAAAACGTTTTCAGGTCATTCAGGAAGAAATGAAAACGGCTCAGAGAGTTCAGAGGAACCTAGAGGACCAAACAGCAGCAGCTCTCACTGATTCTGTCAATGCCCAGTTTAAACTTTGTTTTCAATCCCACCTGAACTTCTGTACTTTACTACATTTGAATATTTTTGCTCTTATTTATCAGCTATGTTGCAATGTACCACATGATTCTTTTAATGCAGGGGGTCAAACTCAATCACACAAGGGGTACAAATCCAAAACACCTTAAGTCGCGGGAAAAACAGGATAAACATTTATTCAACACTCTAAAACTACATTTTTAAAACTTTAAAACCGTAACTTTTTAACATAATGATGAACTAGATATATAGCATTACCTGCGATAATGCTAGTGTGAATGCTGGAAGCTGAATTTGACCGCTGAAGATGCTGAAAACGATAGCTAAAAACACCGAAGCTGATAGCCAGCAAAAATATTAGCTAAGTGCCAAATTTTTCTAAAAAACTAATACAAAAAACTTGGGTTAGCCAAAACAGCTAGCATGTAGCTTAAATATGAACTAAACTCCCAAACAGCCTGAAAAATCTTAGTCAATGCCAAAACAGTCCAAGAAGCTGCAGAATGCCATTTTTTAAAACCTTAAAACTGTAACTTTTTAACATAATTATGAATAATAAAAAGGCAGGAATATTATTCCAGAATAAATCAACTTAAACCTTAAATAACTTTCAATATTTTACTCTCCATAAAAATATATTTAGTTAAAATTATACAAGTTAGAAATGAGCTCAAGATAACATCGGGTCATTAATAACAATAAAATGAAATGATCTGGAGGGCCGGATAGAATTACCCAGAGGGCCGGATCCGGCCCCCGGGCCTCGACTTTGACACGTTTTAGTGAGTCAGATGATTCCTCTCATCAAAAGTATTGCACTGCCGATACTCCACATGACACGTACCCAACATTTTAGCTTACTTCACTCTCGTGCTTTCACTACCACGGGAACAGGAATCTATGAGACCAGAAAGAACGGAAGATCCCGCCCACAGCAGCCGAACGTGAAGTTCTCCTGAACCCCTGCAGACGACACACGACTCCTCACGTCTCAAATCTCGCTCTGTTCATGCAGGTGAATAAAAAGGTGCGTCCCTGTGAGCGTGCGTGCATGCTAAACGGGGCATTTCTTCACCTTTGAGATGTCCAGGTTACATTTCTGCGCCATTCACGCCGTTGTTGACACACAGCTCCTTCTCTAATTGGTCGGTTGCTGCTGACATCACGCTCTGAACGATGGCCACTGCAGCCTCCCTCAAATCTCTCTTCCTCATCTCCTCCTCCTCCTCCTCCTCCCTCTCACACCAAACATTTAACCCTGCTCCATCCTCATAAGCTCCATTTCGAGGAGACTCCGCCTCCCCCCACTCCTTCTCCGCCCCGCTAACAGCTAGCGCTAGCTCGGCGTGTTTGTTAGTGTTTGTGGGAGCTGCAGCTCGTCGTCCTTCTCTGCTGCTGCAGACGCTCTGAGGCTCGCCAGAGTCCCGCCGCTGCTCTAACTCACCGCTGTTCACAGCTGTGTCGTTGATGATCTTGGTGTTGGCCTCCTCTTTGACTCCTCCCACCTCCTTGCTCTTCTTTATCGGGCTGCTCTCTGTCGTCTTCTCCTCTTCCTCCTGGTGATTGTGCGTGGCGTTCTCCTCCACCGTGCCGTTGGTGCAGCCGTTCTCCCCGTTGGTCACAGGAGCTTCGGTCGCCGTCTTCTCGGGCTCTTTGGCCGCCTCCGTGGCGCTCTCCTCTGCCGGCGTCTTCTCAGCCGCGTCTTTGTCGTTGGCCTCCTCTGCGGCTGCTTCAGCGACGCCATCAGCAGCTGGCTCCTCCTCCTCGGCCGCTTCGCCTCCCTCTGCGGCCTCCTCTCCCTCTTTGGCGCCTTCGCCCTGATCCACGCTGCTGGATTTGCCCTTCCGCATGATGAAGTTCTTCAGGGAAACCGCTCGGCCGAAATGTGAGCGCTTGGCCTTTGCCGACTTTCCATCTTTTCCATCCTCTGCAGCTGCGTCCTCACCTGGAAGAGGAGGAGAAACCAGGAGTTACTTCTGTCCAGATCCAAAACAAAAACTCCAAACTTACAAACTATGACAGAAGGACAAATAAATTGCAGAATGTTTGTCTGTTTTTGCAGAATTAACACAAAAGCTTCAACAGCACCTTTTGACCCATCAGGGGTCTGATGAAGCTTTCATCAATCCACAGAGTTAGCAAACTAACATGCTTAAACGTCAGGATAATTTCAGCCTGCCTGCAGAGGGCGCCACATTCTTTAGTTCCCCCAGAACTGAGACCACGAGACGTGACGA
>NC_050524.1:1494749-1512818 GCF_002922805.2 Oryzias melastigma | reverse complement strand
ACCATCAAGACCATTCGAGAGTTTCATGACAAATAAAACGCAGATTAGCTCCAAACTCTGCAACATTTTGTTCTCCTGTTTGATATGAGGAGAGCAAGAAGACGACAATAAAAATGAAGCAATCCCGAGACGGCGAGTGACGGAATGGGATGCCTTAAAAAAACTTGAAATAAAACCTTGAAACCTCAGGTGTCGTTCCTAATCGAATCAGTAAAATCGGAATCGCCTTCTTTTTCATTGTCTTTGCAAACCACAAATGAATCAATGAATCAATAAAATCAATTCAAGTACAAGATCTGTGAATAACCTGTTTTCATGCTTAAATATACAACACTGTATTATCAGCGTAAAGCCGAATCATTCGATTTGAATTCGGCGTTGGGAATCAATAATCATTTCCAGAATTGACTCGATTCACCAGAGCCTGGATCAATTCGATTCCAATTCTTTCAATCTTCTCAATTCAGTTCGATTCAATTTGAGTTTACACATTTATACACATTTGTTTAGAAATACATTAATCATATATTATGTTTTGAATGTATTCATATAAATCTGATCCAGTTCACATACTGATAAATGTATCAGTGAAATACTGAGATTGTTAATATCATCCAGAGTTACATGATTCTCTAAAGGAGAAGTTCTAACCAAAATGTTCAGATCATTAACATGTAAACATTGTTCTGCTTCTCCTGGAGGACGTCTCAGTTTGACCACTAGGTGGAGATCACGCTATCGCATTACACTTTTTTCAAGAATAATAAGCAAAGAATGAGTAACAAACAATGTTTTAGACCACAAATGATTCCTTAAAAAATATTTCCTTAAAAGAGTTTAGAAAATTCCTGCCTGTGAGTTTATAAAGATGTTCATTTAGTCAGCAATGTGTGTTTAGGTTGAGCAAGCGTTAGCATTAGCCATCCTATGGGAAATGAAATTAAACCTTAGCATCAAGCTAGTGAACCTTAGCTTTATTTGCCAGATAAATCTCTATGATTATGGATGGATTTTCGATCTAAACAGCTTAAACTTGATTTTAGAAAGTCAGCCACAGTTGAAACCCAAGAATTCAGAATTTCTCTAGCAAATTTACCAGAAAGCCATAGTTGTGTTTTTTTTAGCCTAAAACTGTGATTAGTTTGTGTCATCAGCTTCAGCTCAGGTGTTGACGTTCTTTAAATTACCGAAATTCTTCAACTTTTTACGCAACTACCATAATTCCAATGGATTCTGAGGCAGAGAGAAGCTTCCTTGTGCCATCAGAATCTGTTAGAATCCCAGGAATTGTGTGAACGTTGAATATTTCGTTAGGGGGGATGTTCAAACAGCTGGTGGGCCTTTCCTTGCTGTGTTCAGACGCGTTCACAGTGTGAGTGTTCAATGCCGTCCAGCTGTGGAAGCAACAAAGAGGACGCTGTTCCACAGCTGAAAGACAGCGGTTCAAAGACAGACTCTGACTTTGTGGCAGCAGATCTTCTGATTTGTCCCAAATGTTATGAAACAGCTGATGTCCCAGAATAGGTTCTTCATGAGAATGTTTCAGGTTTCTGAGCCTCAGAGGATTTCTTTGGTGTTCTTCTGTGAAGCCGTCATAACCAGGATGGCAACCAGATCCACACACACCGGATCAGCCATGGATCATCACTGTTTCCAGGAGTGAAACATTTCCCCTCTCAACACGGATGCAGAGAAACGAATCCTGTTGTTCTGGGTACTGGCTGCGTCAATCAACATCAACTTCATCATTCAGTTTCATTTTTTGGTTCCTTTGATTTTCTAAGAAAACTAAAAAAATATCTCAAAATCCATTAAAGTCCCAATCCTTGTATCTATTCTCAAAGCGTCCCCATGATATTTTAAGTATGATGTTGTCCTATTTAGCCAAAAATGTTTTTAAAACTGTCATTTTTTTAGGACATGGTTTCTTCAGAGCAGCAGGACTTCATTAGAACTTTGTTAAGAACTTCTAAAGTATGTACGTAGCAACGCATGAACGTGGGAGTTTTGAACGCGGAGCTCTGAAACACGTCCATATGTGCGTTTATATAGACTTTATTGGAAGTGGTCGCTTAAATGCACGTTTCCGAGGCCGGTATGAACGAAGCTTTGGAGCTCTCGAGCTAATTTCAGACATTAGTCACTGCTTTTGTTCTGTTTTTAAGCTTGAATCTACAAAACTCCGTCGTCAGCGTAAAGTCGAATTCCCATTTTGATGAAGCCCATTCCCGCTGCTGAGAGATCTCTGTTTTCACAACAACCTCATGGCTATGAACCAGAACTGAGAAGTGGAGTGCACCGGTACTCTAATCCAGAACCAGTACCCTGACCTTAACCTGGTACCGGTTAGCATCCGGTGACACATCCAGGTCTGGTTCATGTATCGCATGTGGTACTGCGTCCAGTACTGCGGCCAGTACTGCGGCCAGTACCCTAACCCTAGGTGTCCCCAACTCCTCATTTTTTGGTTCTGGGTTAGGGTACTGGTTACAGCCACATCCCGAGGACCAGTTTGCGTGGAGTACTGCGTCCAGAACCGCGTCCTCATGCTTGTGGACCCTCGATTTTACGAACAGCCAGTATGTCCAAAAATTACTCAAAGGGTCCTTTACCAAAGTCAATATGTGACGACATGGGAATGAGAATGTGTTGTTTTTACGTTTGTCTGCTAGCTTACAGCTCGTCACACCTCCAACCTAACATTAGTGCTGCGATAAAAACAATGGATACTGTAATATCAGATCTATCCAGCCATATAGTTCTGATCCAGATTCCAGCTCGGACGAGGAAATCAAAGACGTTCCTGGATCTATTTGTTTGCAAGTGGGTGAATCAGAATGGAGCAGAGCAGGAAAGACGTATTTTCTGCATCACAAATACTGTCAAACCGCATTTTTTCCTCTGTTCCTGACTCACAACAACTGGAGTAAATACGCAGAGATGCAATTTTAAGAAGAATCTTCTATAAGAACATGTTAAAAACACCTAAAACAAGATTTTCACTGAAGTCTAATGAATGCTTTCTGAATCCTGGTTTGACCCAGATAACAACCGTCTTTCTGCAGACGGGCCGTACCGCTGTCTTGGTGAGATTCCAACAAGGTGTCCAAACCACCTTAACCAGGAGTGTCAAACTCAACCACACGAGGGGCCAAAATCCAAAACACACCTGAGGTCGCGGGTCGAACAGGATAAACATTTATTAAACACTCTAAAACGACATTTTCAAAACTTTAGAACTGTAACTTTTTAACATAATTGTAAACTAGATATATATCATTACCTGTGATAATGCTAGTGGGAATGCTGGAAGCTGAATTTGGCAGCTGAAGGTGCTAGTGCTGATATAGCTAAAGATGCTGAAATTAAAAGCTGAAATCACTGAAGCTGATAGCCAGCTAAAATATTAGCTAAATGCCCAATTAGCCTAAAAAACAGTAAAAAAACATGTGTTAGCCAAATCAGCTAGCATGTAGCTAATAAAATAGCAAAACTTCAAAATAGCCTAAAAAAATCCTAAAAGACACTAAAAAACAAAAACAAAAAGAGGCTAAATTAGCCAAAACAGTTTGGATGTAAATATTAGCCTAATTCCAAATCACCCTAAAAAAACAAACAAAAAAAGCTTAAATTAGCAAAAACAGCTAGAATGTAAATATTATCCAAACTCCAAAACAGCCTAAAAAAACGAAAAATAACCAACTAAATTAGCTTAAACAGCTTGCATGTCGCTGAAATATTATCTAAACTCTAAATTAGCCCAAATATCTTAGTAAATGCCAAAAAGTGTCTCTGAACCTAAAATCCTTCTGAATGTTGGGGTTCCTTCTCTATGTCTGAGAAGCTCGACGTCTCTGTTCGTTTTCACCTCAGCGTACATTCCTGCTGACCTGCATCCACTCAAACTGCTGCACCTTCCCATCCTGGAGGGAACGTTCCGTTTACGGATCAGAATCACGACTTTCTACAAGGTAGAGAGGACTCTCTATGATCAAGAAATCCCTCTGAAACATCGACTCCTTTGACCTCCGGAGGCGTCTCCGGGCAGGAGTTTGCGTGCAGGTGTCTCACCTGAGGCGGCGGCTGCAGTGGCGTCCTCCTCCCCAGTGGGGGCGCACTCTGTGTTGGCCCGCTTGCTCTTGGGGATGACTCTCTTCTTGAAGGAGGTCCAGATCTCGTTGGCGTGCTGCGTCACCGTTCCTCCTCCGGCTGCTGCCGCCTTTTCCTCCTCGCCTCCCTCTGCTTTCTCCTCCCCTCCCTCCGTCTTGGCCTCCTCGGCTCCTCCCTCAGCTTTGGCCTCCTCTCCCTCCTCGGCGTTCTCCTCCTTCTCGTCCTTGTCGGAGCCTTTGGCTTTGCCGCTGATGCCGACCACCGAGGAGTCTCTCTTCAGACCCTGGAAGGTCCAGGAGCGCTTCAGCTTCCACCTCTTGTGGCCTGACTCTTTGGAGTCTAGTGTGGAGGAGTCTCCGCCGCCTCCTTCTCCGTCTGCTCCTTCCTCCTTCCCGTCCTCTCCTGCGCTGCTCTTCTTGTGGGCTTTCTGGGCCATGAGCTTCTTGAAGGAGTGCCAGCGCTTCATGTGCTTGGTGGAGGTTGAAGTGGAGAGTTTCTGCTCCTCCTCTGCTCCTGCGGCCGCTCCTCCCTCCTCCAGGTTGGAGTCTGCAGTGGTGTTAAGTGCTTCGGGATCTTCTAGACGATCCAGGGACCTGGACCGAACCTTGACTTGCTTCTCAGGTTCGGCGGTGGCGGCGGCGGCGCCATCTTTTTTCTCGGTGCTGCGATGGGAGAAGATTCTGGCCACCGGCTTCCTGATGAGGTCTCGGACGGAGGACTTCGCTTCTGCCGGTTTGCTCTTCTCCGCCTTCTTCTCCTCTTCTTTCTCTCCATTTTCTGCAGGCTTTTCTGCCTCTCCTCCTTCTTCGCCTCCTTCTGCTCCTCCCTCGGCTGCAGCGGCCTCCTCCCCTGCCTTTTCTCCTTCCTTCTCGCCTCCTTCGGCTGTGCTCTCCTCACCTCCTCCTGCGGCGGCGCCGTGCTCCTTCTTCTTCCTCCCTCCCATCACCTTTCCCAGGCCGCTCTTGTTCAGGAAGGAGTCCAGGAAGGAGGTCTTGGGCTCGGCAGAGGCGGCGCTCTCCGAGCTTTGGGGAGGAGTGGCCTCCTCATTCGCCGCGGCTCCCTCCTCGGCGCCTCCTGGTGCCGCAGCGGTGTCGTTGCTCACAGTCTCTTTGTTTTCTGAGGCGTCGCTGTTGATGGCGGCGCCATCACTGTTGACGGCGGCGCCGTCCTTCTCAACGACCTCGCTGTGAACCGTCTCTGAGTTAGCCGGTTCTTCCGCCTCCGCCGGCTTGGTTTCCGGAGTCTTCCCGTCCTCCTGGACCACCGGCGCCGCACTGGCTTCAGTCGCCGCCATCTCGGAAAGGAAACACAATGACAACAACAACAAAAAGGGCGTCTTTCTTCTTCTTCTTCTCTTCCTTCCCTGGCCTTCTGCCCTCCTCTTCCTCTCTTTCTCTGGTGTTCGGTTCCTCCCTCAGTGGTGGCGCTCTCAGGTCATGGAGAGCAGAGCGGAGAGCATGGGCGAGGAAGAACGATACTCAGCATCCTACTCGTCCTCCAAACTCCTGCAGAGAAGGAAAGAGGAGGCGCAGATGGTTAATGGTCTAATCAACACCGCAGACATTCAATTAGTCTGGTCTGAAGGCAGAGCATCAGAGGGAGGATCTCACAGGGATCTGGGGCTATTACACCGTTTAGTTCTGAGCTGACGTCTGCTTCATTATGTGGCAGACTGCGGCGGCGGCGATGAAACTTCCACAAAGTACCAGAATGCTCTCTGGGGCCCTTCTGCTCCTTTTGGGATGGAAGCTGAGTTTTTATCGACTTTATCAGCTGATTTCAAAAACAAAAACATTTAAAGGACTTATTCTACATTTATAACTAAACTTCATATTAATCCTTTTAGAAAACCACTCTGATGAAAGTCCTGTTTGTGTTTTTAACTTGTTCATTTCTCCTCTCCCTGACGGTTTACTCATCTGATCTGGTATCTGGATCAGAACCGTATAGCTGGATAGCTCCGATATCACTCCATTTTTGTTGTGAGGGGCTGTAAGCTAGCAGGAGAAACAGGTTTGTCCACATTTTTTGTGATAGCCTCACTTGTGTTTGACCGCATTGACTTAAGTGGTGATTCAGTGGGTTAGCTTGCTAAGATAGCCAGATGCCTGGTGGACAGTGTAGCATGCTAGCGAGCGCCTCTGTAGCATGCTAGCATGCTCTGCTGTATTGAGCCAGCTTTGCTGTCCACCAGGTGGCAGGCTAGCGTAGCATCTAACCCACTGAGTGTCCACTTAAGCCACTGTGGACAAACACAAGTGGTCACCACAGGAACTGTGGACAAACCCAAATTTTCTGCCAGCTTTTAAAATAATTTCTCTTCTGATTTGAAACCCCTTCAGCTGCTGAGAGCTTGGCTCTGTAAACTTGTATCCGTGAGTAGAACTGTCACAATTAGTTGTCGACTATTAAAACGGTTGATGGCTAATTTAATAATCTATCGTCCTAATTTTTATTATTTTGAGTTAACATATAGCTTTAACACAATAAGTTTAAAGTTAAAGGTTGTTAAGATGTGAGTTTTACTTCCAGTTTATGTACGATCCGTGTAGTCGACTAACGAAATAAGACCATCTGTGATTAGTCGACTGTTATAATAATCATTTGTGACAGCTCTAACGTCCATTTTCGGCGTCACAAATATGATCTTTTTCAAACTGCATTTGTGATTCACAACAAACTGACTAAAGAAATTCAAATGTCAGCTGATTTTGTTCTACATTTGTCCTCCATCACCACAAAAATGCCACGTGAACATCTTAAAAACACCTTTTCATGACAGAACCGTGTCCACAGGGTTTCCTAAACGCCTGCAGCCTTCTTCTGAGCGACGCTTCGTCATCACTCCTCTACCCGCCGGCGCGGTTCTCTCTCCGCCTCAGACCGGTTCACTTCCCTTCTGAGTGTGAGGGAACCCGCCGGACGGGCTGAAGACGAGCCCGGCGCTCGTGCTTCAGCGGAAACATCCCTGCTCTCTGATTCGTTTGAGCAGACGGCTGCCGTCCACATTTGGAGGTAGTAACACCTTTGAGAGCGGCGTGAATCAGCAGCACCGGCGTCTCGGGGCGCTCAGACTGAGTCAGCCCGGAGGACGGACGGCTGAGCGGAGAGTAAACACATAAATCACATGCACCAGATAATCCCACGGCGCTGCTGCTGCCACAAACGGCTGACCAGCTGCTCTGCTCCAGCCGTGCCCGCCGGATGGGCGGGGCTTCGGACGGCGGTCTGGCTGCAGGACTCTCCAGTGTTGTTTCACACCTCTGCGGCACAGATTAGAGACGGATCGTTTGTCGGAGGCTAAATTAACCAGCCGGATGATCCTCTCCTCTAAGAACGAGCAACACCAGCCGCCATGACTCCTGAAAGGGAAACCCTCCGTCCTAAAAAACAAAAAAAACCTTCTCAACTGATCAGAGGGAAGAGCATCTTCAGGCTGCAGAGCAGCTGGAGCAGAACTCTTCCTGAGGACGTCCTCGTTGTAAGGAGGTTGATGGTTCGATTCCTGCTCTCTCCTGTTTAAACATCCTAAAGTGAGACAGGGCTGCCTCCAAACCTCTGAGCCTCTGAGCCTCTGAGCTTCTCTTTCATGTGTGATGGATGACAGGCAGGAAGTTTAGATTGTTCTCCTAAAAGTGTTTCATTCCAGCAGGTTGGATTTTGAGGAGCGCGAGGAGGAAGGAGAGCAGAAACCTCCTGGACAGCCTGAACACCTGTCAGCAGGTGAACCGCGGACGCTCCTCAAGCACATCACAGAACGATCAATCTGACCAGAATCAGAGCAGAGAGGAACAACCGGGACCTCCGTCTGCTTTACGGCCTCCGTTCACGTCCTCGTCAGCATGAAGTTCGATTTCAGGACTCTCCAACAAGACGCTTGTTTGCTGCATTAATATGGAGGGATTTTTGTTCCAATGCTGCGAGTAAAAGTCAGTTTTGAGATCAAAATGTTCTAAATTGCAAACAAAATATAGTGTATGAATAACAATTCATATATTGCAAATGAAAAAATATAATATTTGCTTTCAAAAAATGTGTTTGCGTTCAAATTTTTTTTATTGCATTTACAAACTTTGTCTTTTTAGTTCTACTGTGACTTTTGCTTGCAACATGGTGGCACCAAAGTCACTCCATACATTAAACCCCCGAACGTCAGAGGAGTCTTTGAGTCGCCGCGGTCAATAACCCGGATCTGCTGTTGTGTTTGAGACAGACGGCTCTGGTCTGGGACAGAAAAACCTGCAGGTTTGTTCTTCTCTTCATCTGCTGTCGCCGAAGGACTGAAACGCTCCAGAACATTTATTTAAAGAATAAAAAACACAATCGATCTGCCGTAGGAACCCTGAAGCTCCAGCAGCTTCAGCCTGAAGCTCTGAGGAGGAAACAGCAGCTGCTCTCCTGACACATGTCAGGATCCTGTCAGCAGGGGGCGCCAGACGCTGCAGGGGATCATAAAGTAGCAAAAGCCAAAAACTGATCTTCTGTTGAAATGTTTCCACGACCTTCAGCTTTCTCTGAGAGCTTTCTGATATTTCAGGACAGGCTGGAGCTCCAGAACAGATTCTGTCTGCACGACTGCCTGCGCCTGCACGCAGCTGCAGCCGTGCAGACGCAGAGCTGCTGCTGGGATCTGCCTCAGAGCCGTGAAACCATCAGCAGCTCGCTTTCTTTCATGCGTTTTTTCTGCAGCAGAGCGGCGAGCTGGATGTGAGGCTGAAGCCCGAGGAGCTGGAGCAGCATCAGACGGAGGAGGATGACAAAATGGAGGGAGGAGGAGTGGTGCAGACGGGCTGATTACGTCTCTTTTTCCACTCGTTTGTTCACCTCCATCCATCCATCTGTCTGGTTTCTCCTCCTGAGCGTCTGCTCCTCCTTCTCCTCCTCTTTGTCTGCGCTTCAAACCGTTTTCTCATCTCTTTCTCTCGTGTTTCTCCCTTTTTTCTCTCAGTAATTTGCATTCCTCTCTTTAATTTCCCTCCTTGGACCATCTCTCACATCATCTCCTCTGCAGTCGGTTTCTCCTTTTTCTGACCGTCTGTTACTCCTCCTGTCTGACGTCTCAATGTCAGTGGAGGCAGAGCTTCAGAAGGAGGAGAAACCAAACGAGGAGTTCAGAGGAGCAGCAGCCTCCTTCTCTGTGACCCCTCCAGACAATCTGACCTCAAACATCTGAAATCCTCGTTTCTGAGCCAAACGGCGCGACGGAGAACATGAACCACCGAGTGTTCTGCGTCCCTAAAGCTGCAGTTCAGACGGAAACCTGAAGATTCTTCAACATTTTCTAAAGCACTCTTCTAAACTAGCCGTATTAGCATAGCAGCACCGGGAGCTCACCTCGTATGGACTTAGTAGACCACTTCCAAAAAACAAACCTACCAAATCTCAAAAAACAACATTGAATGTTCGCTCCATTTTCAATGTAATGTGCAAATCAAAAAATGCTAGAGTTTAAGCTTGTAGGTTTTATCAGTGGGAGGAGAAAGCTGACCAGAAACACAGGAGCAACTGAACTGAACAACAGCTGTTTTCTGAACTCTGAGAGCGCAGCTGCTGCGTCTGCAGCTGCTGCGTCTGCAGCTGCTGCGTCTGCAGCTGCTGCGTCTGCTGCTGCTGCGTCTGCAGCTGCTGCGTCTGCAGCTGTTGCGTCTGCAGCTGCATGCATCAGTCTTCTGCAAACGCAGCGGAGGAGGGCGGAGCTTTTCTGTCCGTCTGCACAGGTGAAAACAACCTGCAGCCTAATTCATGCTCTCCTCTGACCAGCCGTAACTCCGCCCACTGCTCACGTTCAGCAGCCAATGGGCAATGTGCAGGACCTCCCTCTGCATTCAGCATATGACCACTCAGTCATTTCCGGTTGGGGCAGTGTGCTGTTGTTAATGTGGAAATAGTATTTGGACTTTAAAATATGTTTTATGGAGAGTCACTTTAAATGATGTTAGACGATGTTCTTTTTTCTAGCAAAATTCTCCAAAATAAAAATGCAAAAGAATTTAGATTGTTTTTGTCGTCCTACATAACAAACTTTGAAGCTAACTTGCTAATGCTAATGCTTTTTAGCGCATGTTTACGTGCGACCAGCTCTAAAACTGAAGGATATTCATGTTGGCGACGCGTTATAGATGCAGATCGCTGCATTGATTCGTGTATTTTACGTGAATCCAAAGCTAAACGTATTTAGTGAAGTCCTGTTAGCGATCACGCAGGGACCTTTTAGAGCATTAACCCGAACCGGAACCGTAATCCTAACCTTAACCTTTACTCCGGGTCTGTGCAGAACTGACTGCAGTATTTACAAAACGACATGTTAACACCGCTGTCACTTTTCATTTGGGCTAATGCTAGCTAGCATGAAAGACACGTGTGATTATCGCTGTCTTTATCTTTATGACCCGTTAGTTGTGTTTCAGTTACTCTACATCCGAGTGTTTCTAAACTTGTGTAAATGTAATTTTCAGTGTCAGAATCAGTCTGAGACAGGATTCCTTTCCTACGTCTCAACAGAGGCGAGGCTACCGTTAGCGCACGCCGCTATGGCTCCATGAAGAAGGCAGAAGCTCCTCATCATCAGCTGAGAGTAGATCAGTAATCCCAAAGTCACTTTGAAGTTGGTTTACACATAAAAGGTTCTGTTGAGCAGGTTTTAATGTTCTACCAGAGCTACGTTTCATCCCAAGAAGTCACATGATCATACAGTACATGATCATACAGTACATGATAGCGTTTTGTGAGTACTGGCTGTTTGGTGTTTCATGAAGGCAAACTTTGTCTTTTTGTCATTGTGTATACACATAATGACAAACTAACATACAATGTAAGAAATAACAAAAATAAACCAGGGAGAGTACGCGGAGATTTTCTAAGTCCACACATATAAATAGCCACAACCGGAACCATGTAAGGAGTCTTATGTGAAACCAGAAATACGTCACACAGCTCCGAGCATAGAGTCCATTCAATGATCAAACATCTGAATGAGTCGTCGAGTGTTGGGTGGCGTCTCTTAAGAACGGTGGCGTTCCTGTGAAGGTGATGGAGGTCACTCAGACATCAAACGTTTCAACAGTAGAAAAGATGAAGGGTACATGAGAGTCCAGGACCCTCAGGTGCACCCTGTGTCTGGAGTATCAGACTCCAGTCCAGCTTCACCTGCGGCTAATCACCTGGATCAGTGTTTTTAACCAATAAAGAGCTTCAATGGCTGGTTGGTTGGAATACATGTGGGATGGCGGCCCCCAAAGGCCTGCAGTTTAACCCCTCTGGACTCTGAGCTTTCACAGCAACGCGTCCGGCTTTGATCCAGATTTCCCCCGATAACCCAGATTATCGACAGGTGTAAACGCTCTCAGGAGCATCCTGGAATCCTCCTGCAGTCATGGGTCTCATTTATCAGAGAACGGGTCACATGACAGCAGAGGATCAACACTTGAGTTCGGACCGCCACCCGTCACTGTAAACGATCACACCTGCATTTAGGAGATCTTTCCTCGACACGCCCACAAGATTTCCCTCCAATCATTGGTGGATAGCAAACCAATCGACAGAGAGAGTACAACCTGAGTGCCCTAGTGGTGGAGTGGTCGCCCTGAGACTGCCTTAAATCCATGGTTGGGGTATAATGAAGACCCCCAGCCTCAGGGGGTTGGTTTGATTTGACTGCAGCTCCTGTATTTGACCTCTTTTGACCCCTCCCCCCAAATTACGAGAACCCCCCCCCGCACTCCCCCTGGGTGTAGTGCTGCTACAAACGACTATTTCAATAGTTGACTAATCACCAATTATTTTTTCCAATTAGTCGACTAAACGAGTGATGCACAAAGTGGATGTAAAACACTCATTATTAACTTTTAACAAACTAAAATCTAGATATACAAGATTACCTGGAATAATGTTAGTGTGAATGCTTAAACTGACTTTGGCCGCTGAAGATGCTGAAATTAATAGCTAAAAATGCTGAAGCTGGTAGCCAGCTAAAATATTTGACTGAAACTGAAAAAAGCCTAATTAATTAGCCAAAGCAGCTACTAGCATGCAGCTGAAATATTAGTTAAATTCCAAAATCGCCTAAAAAACCTTAATAAATGTCAAAATAGTCCAAAAGTTAGCAGAAGGCTAATATAACTTTCAACTTTACGACACTCTCACTCTCCAACACTATTAAATTAGTCGTCAACTATTTTAATGACTGATTACTCGTCGATTAGTCGACCAATCGTGGCAGTCCTACCCAGGTGTGACAGCTGATGGAGAGGGGGGTGAAAAAACAGAAACTCTCTTGTTGCTTTTTACAAGTTCGAAGAACTAAAATAAATCAGGAAACGACTTTACATCTTTTTGATTTTCAGACTGAAATGTTGTTCATGACTCGAACGGATGACCAGGTGGGAGGAGCTTCGCCCCCCCTCAGGAAAACGTATCAGTGACTGATAAAGGAGAGGAAACGAAACGATAGTCTGCAGTGTTTTTGTCCCTTCTCCTCTGCGGAGAGCTTCGTCTGCCGGAGCGTCTGTGTCTCGGCGTCTGCGATCTAATCCCTCCGGATGCTCGTTAATGTAGCTCTAATGGGGGTCAATGGGGGGGCGGCGGTGCAGCCCATCTCCACGTCCCACTTCACGCTGCGATAATGGCTCTCATCTTCACACCTTCGCTTTATCCACACCTACAGCTCGGCTGCCGCGTTCTCAGACAATCGTGTGTTTCATTCAGCCACCCCCCTCCCCCCGGGGTGGGCGGGGCTGTTCTGACTGCATGGAATCCAGTCCTGCAGACAATCCGACCAAAGTCACAGATGGGATTTTGTTCCCCTCCAGAAATCTTCAGATGTATTCTTTTTTCTGGATAAATCCATGACTCGTGGAAATGATCAGAAAGCCTGTTTGTGTCCTAATCAATACCAGAGTTTGAACACAGAAATAAAACAAACTCTTCTGCCACAGAGAAGGTCTCATTGATTTTTGGGTTGGCGGTGACGCCGTTGTCAGCCGAAAGTCTTCCTGATCTACAATGTTTAAGCTGAAAGCTGAGCGCTATCAGCTGGTTCTCACGCTGCAGCGGGACATCTGGGTCACGGTCGTCCTTTAACGCCACAGAAGATACATAAGTGCCCGTAGGAACTCCACATAAACTACACTCTGCTTGTCAGATTTCCTCATTTCTAACAGTCAGGCTGCAGTAAGGAGCGCACACGCCTTCATCACACCTGCTTCCCCCTTACAGACCCTCATGTGTTGTAGAAGTGTTCACTACGACCTGTCGCCCGCAGCACGCCCATAGAAAAACTGTGTGTCAAACGCATTCTCTCATATATGGACGTATGGTTTTGGCCTCCGTCACTTGTTGACGTTTTGGGTGTCCCCAACTCGTTTTTGATGTGCTGACTGTTCCCATTAAATCAGGGGTCCCCACCCTCCGGGCAACGAACCAGTACCGGACCACGGGCCATTTGGTACCGGGCCACAGACAAGAAAAATCTGGATAAACCTATCAGGATAGGGGGTGTATTGGCAAGGGCCTGGTAATACAATACAAACTGCGATAGCCAGTTCATGATCCCAAGACTACCAGAAGAAACTTTCACTATTTTTTAGAGTATATAATAATTAATTGTAATAAAATGGAAAAATAAATTGTATCTAATGATCACAATGCTAAGCACTGCAACGGTTTCAAATATACAGGTTGCTTGTACCCAAACACATTGATGGTGTAATAAATAGTTAATTATTGCCATGTCAGCATTTTAAATCAATACAAGTATCGCCAAATGAAGTATCACTAAATCATTTTTTTTCTACAGCCCTAAATCAGGGGTCCCCAACCCTCGGGACGAGGACTAGAACCGGTACCTTAACCTTAACCTGGTACCGGTTGCATGTCCAGATCGTCGGGCATCCCCGATTTAATGGGAACAGTCAGCACGTCAAAAATGACGAGTTGGGGACACATAAACGTCAAAAAGTGATGCGCAGAGGCCCCAACCATATCTAAATATGTATATGACGAGATGGGAGTGAGAATGTGTTGGTGTGACTCTTGGACATAATATAAATTATCTATAAATGATCTATCATTTACATAATCTACAAGAATCAACAGATTCTGACATAGAAAAAAGCAGCTTTTCTCATCACCTTTGTGCCGTTATGTAACACTACGTCCACGCCGCAATAGACACGCCGCACTTTTCTCTGTGCCAGAATCCACTGGAATTACGTTCATTCCATCAACAGTAGAAGAGTTACAGAAGTAGAAAGAAGGTCAACAACAGATCCAAACATTCGGTGTTAAAGGGTTAATGTAAGGAGGACAGCTTTGGGCATATGAGAAAGAATTCCTAAAGAGTTTAAAGTGTTTTTATATTTCTATTATGGTCTGTCTTTGAAGAAAATCGTTGTTTTCAGTTTGGTTTACGGTTCTGGTTTGATGGCGTTTTTTAAAAACAAAAAACTGGACCTCCTCTGCAAGCTCACCTGCCATGTCCAACGGATTCAAGTATTCAGTCAACATCGATTTCAAATAGTAAAAAAACTAATAAAGTATTCACTCACTGTAACCATATGAACCATAAGAGCAGCTACGGCTCTGAAATCAGAGAATCTGCTGTGACTGAAGATCTTAGCGGTTCGTGTCGACGCCAGCTCCCCGTCAGCCGCAGAGGTGAGAATGACCCAACTCGGCACGCGTAAACAGAAATGTCTGCTGGCATCTTCACGTCCTCTGGAGTTTGGCAACACCTGAGCGTTTCCATCTGTCTGTCTGACTAATACCTGATGCAGAACCCACGAGCAGAATCTGTTTGGCAAACCGGCTGACAGAAGCAGTTTCTGTGTCTGCACAGCAGAAACTGGTTTCTGCTCAAACATCTACAACCTCTCCATCTTTTCCTGGACCTGCAGCCTCCTCCTGATCCGATCTGCTCATGCCTCACGAGGAGGTTGTTCTGGTGACGTTCTCACCAGCTGTCCTTCAAGAGCTCCTCAGGACGTGAAGAAAAGGAGTTTTACTCTTCCAAGATGGCCGAACATGGCTCCCATTTCTCCTCTGTAATGTCACTTCAACAAACTTCTGCATACGTCAAGTGACTCTTGCGGTCCGAAAGGAGTTTCCTTAAATTAACTGTCATTAAAGGCCATGTGAGCCAAAGCTGAGGATGTAGCAGCAGATTGTCTTGGTCCTCAACATCCGCCGCTATGCTAGTTTTCCAGACATTCCTGCTCCATTAGCTGCTGGTTCCCTGGATCAAGAGTTTGAATTTGATCCAAACCTGCAGCGATCAGGGCGGGAACATCTGGAACACAAGCGCAGTAGATGTTGAGGTTAGCAGATCCAACCGCCTCCAAAAGCAAGAGATTCTCATCCCAGAGACATTACATATTGCCGTTTTGGCGATTTGACTTGTTCTCTGTTCATAAAATCAAAATGGTAAATACTTGTATTGCGCTTTTCTACCTTCCCTGAAGGCCCAAAGCGCTTTACCATCACAGATACATTCACACACTGGCGCCAACCTTCCACCAGGGGCAATTCGGGGTTGGGTGTCTTGCCCAAGGACACTTCGACACATGGCGGGCAAGGCGGGAATCAGGGTTAGGGTATTTTACCGGATTTGGGTGCCGGTGTGCTACGTGTCGCGGCCCCGAGGTTGAGGGCCAGTGATTTAATAGGAACAGCCAGTACGTTGAAAAATGATGTCTTGGGGACACCCAAAACTTAAAAAATTGACCTCAACCATAGATCAACATGTGACAAGCTGGGAGTAAGAATGTGTTGCCAAAAGCCACATTTCCAACAGACCACCGGAACAGTCGTGTCTGATCAGCAGGAAGTCCCAAAGACTCGAATGCTGTTAAAAGCAAAAATGTCGGCTCAATAAACTCTTCTTCTGTCTGGCCTGGGACTGGTTTCTACTCTGACCGGTGACAGGAAACGCCATCCCTGACCCAAAGATGGCTGCCACCAGCCTCACCTCGACTCCCGCCCCCTCGGCCTGATCCTCCACCAAAACCTTCCCTTGTTAGGCGGATTTTTGAAAAATATGATCCATGAACAGCTTTGGCACGTTCTGGCGGGATAAACAGTTGTTGTGGTTGTTGTTGCAGTGGATTAAAGCCTGGTGCAGCAGATTGCCTTCTGAGAGAACCAACAGCCTTTTAGTGTAAAGGTATTAAGCCCAGGTTTAATCCACCACTAGGAGAGCAGCCAATTTCAAGTGGATTCGCAGGACAACTCCTCGTCCTTCTGCGTTTGTCTTCAGCCAACCGTCAACAATAAACGCAACAAAACCCAACAATAAACGTTAGCATCATTTTTCTGGATTAAAGCTTTTAGCATCATAAACTCTGACTGTAGTTCACTCCTGGACACCAACAAACTGCAGCTGAAATGCAGACAAGAGCATCCAAATAGTTCTGGATACGGTCCCAGGTAACCAGACTGTTTCTGTGCAGACCGGCACCAAACCACACCTGTAACCCAGTATGTAGTCTGAGAGTTGGAGGGACAAATGGGGAGTGGAGATTCATGGGTCGTCTCACTGCTAGGGAGGAGAACCACATTTAAACTGGTTCTCCAAACTGTAGTTGGTACCGGGAATTCTCCTCCAACAGTCTTCTTAACGTGGGTCAAACCACACATGTGGGTCAAACCACAAACGTGGGTCAAACCACAAACGTGGGTCAACCATCTGTTCCTTCTAACTCAGTCCAACAGGAAAAGGTGGAGAGGAAAAGTCCCGCCTTGACCTGCTGCTTTCAGTTTCTTTAGGGAAGAATCCAACAACCGAGTGAACCGACGGTGTGCAGATGACACCGGTCCCTGAGGAGTCTGTAGATGATTTCACTGATCCTATGGATCAGCTCACATAACGTTAAACTATTTAAGGAAAAATAACTCGACACGTTCCGGTGTGTTCTGAAGTCCTTCAACCCACAATCCTCAAACACGTGGTAGATGCTGGATTTTATATTTTTCAGATGCAAACTAACAGATGGAAGACCATCGTTTCAGTCAGGTGATGTCAACAAAACGACAGGAGACAAAATAAAAAAAGATGATTTTTGCTCATCTGAATCCTTGGGTCTGTCAGAGATTGGGGCTCCATGCCGGTGCAGACTTAGCACTGTCGCCAAGTTGGCATGTGGCTTCATGGGTTGGTGCCTTGAAGCTGTCAATGTGTGTGTATGTGGTTGTGAGGCCCCGTGACAGACCGGCGACAAGGTGTCCCCTACCCACTGACTGTATATGAGAACTGAGTGGCCCCTCCCCCCTGGGGGGATGTACCAATGAAATCCCATTTACATTTATAGAGAAATAAACAGCTGTACTCGATCATTCTATTGATCAGAATAACAATTCCCGCTCTGGTGCCTTTTAACATTTTCTTGATAATCCTATTTTTATTTTTTTCTCAAGTTATAAACTGACCAATCAGATGCCTGATTAAAAGTAGGTGGAGCCTGCTGGACTCCTCGCTCAAAACGTTCAACTGACAGATTTCGTGTGGCCCATTTTCAAGCGGTGGGGGTGTGGCTTTCCAACATGCTCACTCCTGATTGGTGAGATTGGTTGCCATAGAAACGATAACTCAGACCGTCTTGGACATTTACTGCTCACCGATGATGTCTGGCTCCAACACGGTGAGAAAACGGCGACTGAGCTGACTTCACTTGATTGGAGCTGGAGGTAGACCATCTTCTGTGGATGATGTCACACTCGCTCATTCCAGTTCTCTGATACAGTCGCCTTCACCAAACAGTAACTGGGATAGGCTCCAGCAACCCCGCAACTTCAAAAGGGATTCAGCGAGTACAGAAGATGGACGGATGGATGGACGGATGGATGGATGGATGGATGAATGGATGGATGGATGATGGATGGATGGATGGATGATGGATGGATGGATGGATGATGGATGGATGATGGATGGATGGATGATGGATGGATGAATGGATGGATAAATGATGG
>NC_050524.1:1484775-1493953 GCF_002922805.2 Oryzias melastigma | reverse complement strand
ATTCTGCTTTTCTTTACATCCATCCTCTACTTCTCTCTGATTTGCCGGCTGGTGTAACGCCTGGTTCTGCCGGTCATGACACACCTGATCCAGGTGATCAGCAGCAGGAAGTCCAGAGATGGAGGACATGGAGCGGGATGGAGGACCTGAACAATCCTCTTCTGTGTTCTGGATGTGAAACATCTCAGAACCTTCTGCCTTTTCTTCTGAAGCAAACGGGTAAACGCAGAGCCCCCAGTTGTCGTGGGACTGCCGTCTCTGATCCTCTGCTCGCTGTGATTCGTCTCCTGCAGATGCCGCGGCCTCGTGGAGGCTTCAGCCTGTGTGATCTCTTTATTCCACTGGAGTAACGTTCTCTTCCCATCTGCCTGGAAGCCACTCATCGTCTTTGAAGCTCTCTGCCAGATTGAGCTTTTTTATTCAGCTATGTGCCCTCATTACCATGCAGACCTATATTTTCAAAATACAATTCTCTAATTATCCCTGCTGTCGCAGCTTTTGCATCGGGGTGGGAAGAGGAGCGCACTGAAAAGCCTTTCATGTGCGGCGCTGTTAGGGTCCATTTCATTTCAGCTCAGCTGAAAGAAAAACGGTGAGCAGAGCTGCTTCGGAGGATCCGGATTCTTCAGGGTCCAGAGGACCCGGACTCTTCAGGGTCCAGAGGACCCGGACTCTCAGGGTCCGGAGGACCCGGACTCTCAGGGTCCGAAGGACCCGGACTCTTCAGGGTCCGGAGGACCCGGACTCTTCAGGGTCCGGAGGACCCGGACTCTTCAGGGTCCGGAGGACCCGGACTCTCAGGGTCCAGAGAACTTCTGCGTCTGCGGGAGGATTGTTGAGGAATCTGACATCAAGAATGAACCAAAGGAATTCCTGATGTGAAGCAACCAAAAGGTTTAACCCTTTGAAGCCTGTTGAGCCAAATATGTATCACTGCAGTTCTGATCCAGAATGACCTTTTAGAATCCAGATGAAAGCAAAAACACTCGTGAATAAATCGGTAAAGGAATGGAATATTTTTTATGTCTTCTGCATAATTTGATGTGAAAAAAAAATCATATTTACAGGTTTATTCTTGGTTTTGATTCACTTCTTTGTGTTCTCAAACTGGTTCAAATGAGGAACAAAGGTTTAGGAAGAATTTATGTTTTGTTTTTTCTGCAGTTTGAGGTTTTTTGGTGGATCGATCATCATTATTTCTGTTCACCTGTCACAGACCTGTAGATGTTTTTGTATAAACATGCATGTTTTTTTTATTATTCCAAAGCACATTGGACCCTGCTTCCTGATTGGCTGTTGACTTGTCAGTCCATAGTCTCCTGTACAAAATGTGTTCATGTTGGGACAGGAATGAGTATCAGAATACTCAGATAATCACAATCTGCTCCCAAAATCTTAGTACAAATATTCTCTACGACCAAGACTGCTGATCTTTATAAATATAAGAGTGTGGTGAAAACACTGTCAGGTAACTGTGTATTTTTGCTCTTAAATGCAGAATAATGTTGAATTTTAAGCTTATAAACTAGAAATAAGCCAAATGTGCAGCACTGCAGTCACAGGAAGTAAACAAATCTTCAAAATAAAGTGAAGTGAAGCTTCTTATTTTCAAAGTAAAGCGAGTGTTTTTTTTTTTTTTTTTTTGGTTGAACAAAATGAGAGTGAAGTTCTGTATACTGATATAAGTTCTGAAGAAAAACTAATTTGGCTTAACACCAGAGTTTAACCTCCTGTGTTTACATTCTTATGATTACTGTGACCGTTCAACAGGAAGGACTGAATTCTAGCGGATTCTGAAGCGGAGAAAAGCAGCCTTGTGCTGACATTGAAGTGATTACGTAATCCCAGAGAATCAGCTGATTCCATGGAGAAAATCCACTTTGCAACAATATGAAAAACTTTAGAACATAAAGTGTTGCAGAACTTTGAGGATGAAGAACTACGAAATTTTCAGGATTTGTTGTTAAAAGATCCGAAACAGCAGCGATGTTTAGGTTTTCTTTACCAAAGTTAACCTGAAAGTTAATGAAAAAAACTTGTTTACAGTGACAAATATTACCTCTTTGTGTCTAAATCTTTGTGTTTTGATCTGTTTTGTTGATTCTCCTGATCTAAATAAAAGTATAAACGATGGTGATTTATAGACATAGCAACTGTCCAAACTTCTATTCAATAGTAAGAATTGTAGTTTGATCTGTGAATTATTGAGCTTCAGTTGTGATCTGAATCAAATGGCCACCTAAGTAATGAACCCCAGCAGTTTGATATAAATCTCTGATCGTGATCAGATCATTCTATAATCCAGGACTTGTTTTTCTATGAAGGTTTGATCTTTGAGAATATAAATAAGACAGAATAGTGGCAGGTTTTTGGCCTTAAAACGTCTAGAATTATTGTAAAAAATGAATCTGAATCTACAGATTTTTGTGGTTTGTTTCTTTAACTCCTGAGATAAATGAGGGAACACAGTAATCTGACGGGATCGGATTAAAGAAAAAAACCTTTGCTTTCAACATCACCAACTTTCAGACCTTTGACCTCCAAAACACGACCATGATCATGAGTCCCTCCGAGGGAAGAATTCCAAACAGCTTCTGTTGTTCCTCAAAAGGATCACATCTTAACCGCTCGTCTTTCCTGGAGCCATCACAGTCAAATGAGAGTCAAACGCTCCAGACGTCCACATGACGCTCGTGTGGAGCTGCTGTTCTATCAGCGCCTCTTCAGTTTGACAACGAGATGTCCACCCAAACAAGTTCTAGGAACACCAGTGAATTTCTGTTGTGTTGATGTCCAGGAACAGTTCAGAGACGAGAACAAGCCTGAAGGAATCAGACGGTTTCTGTGACTCTGCTGACGGCTCCTCAGCTTTCTAAAAATGTTTGTGACATGAAGACATCCCATAATGACGGAGCTGGACTATACCAACCTGTGGATTTGATCATTTAGTAAAAAAATAACAGTAAAGTGCAAAAATGACAGTTAAAGCAGCTGTAAAAGTTGTTCCAAGAACTCTGAATCTGTACACACTGAGTGTGGGAGGGGCTGACTTACTGGCTGCTGCGCACGTTGTTTTTTTTCAACCATCTCCCCCCACCCCCACGGCTGAAGATTGTCCGTTATGATCATGATTTATAAACATGTATCGAAGACATTGGAGTATTACTGCACATAAATATGTTTTAAATTCAGAACAACAGACGGTACATCAGCGTAATGATGAGGAGGACAAATGCTGGTCGTGGAGATCCAGGATGGAGGGACGCTGGTTCAGATGTTTTCAGACAAAAAATGTGTTTTATGTGTATCAAAGGGAGATGTTCTGTTTTTGATACATAAAAATAAAAAGCATCACTACTCTCCACCACCTGTACAGCAGGTGGCAGTATGCTGAGTTTTCATTGGTTGTACTCTTAACATTTAAAGAAACTAGTAGCATCGCTACATTTAAAATAATGTTTAAAGATGAGATACTCGATAAATACGAGCAGGAAAATAATTAGAACAATGCACTCATGCAAGCCTTAGACTGAGATGGTTGGGGGGGTATCTGTTGTTTCTGTTGTTTATAATGTTGCTTTTTTGCTTTTAGCTTAAAAACACATGAGCTATTTTGGCTAATTTAGTTATTTATTTTGTTTTTTAGGCTATTTTGGAGTTTAGCTCATATTTCAGCTGCATGCTAGCTGTTTTGGATAATTTAGGATATTTTCCCGTTTCTTAGGCTATTTGGCCTTTAACTAATGTTTTAGTTAAAGGTCTTACCCGCTGTGGTGCAGCGGTAGGGCGGTCGACTCCTGATCAGACCATTGTGAGTGTGATTCCCGCCTTGATGCCCATGTGTCGAATGTCCTTGGGCAAGACACTGAACCCCGAATATCCTCTGGTGGGAGGTTGGCGCCAGTGTTCAGCAGGGGAGCCACCACCAGTGTGTGAATGTGTGAATGTGTGAATGGGTGAATGTGTGAATGTATCTGTGACTGTGAAGCGCTTTGGGCCCTCGAAGGAGGGTAGAAAGCGCGATACAAGTATACGACATTTAGCTGGTTATCAGCTTCAGCGTTTTCAGCTATTAGCTTGAGCAATTTCAGCATCTTCAGCGGCTGAATTCAGCTTACAGCATTTGCACTAACACTACTGTAGCTAATGCTGTATATCTAGTTTATAGTTACTTTAAAGCTCATGATGGTTCAGGTGTGTGCTTTACATCCTGTTTGTGCACGACCTGATCAGTCGACTGATCAGGAAAAATAATTGGCGATAAATAAAATAATCGTTTATGGCAGAACGACTGTGAACCAATGAGAACTCAGCATACTGCCACCTTCTGTACAGGTGGTGGAACAGTGGAACCCGTGTTCTCTGTGGAATAAGCAAACAGCCGCTGTGGATCGTCTGGTGAACAGAAAAAAACCTGCAGATTTGTATGTATTCAGTCTAAGATGAGAATATTCTCTGAGTCTTCAGCATCGTTTCCTGAAACTCTGGAGACAAAAACAGGAGAAATGTTTATGAAGGATCCAGAAATGGACTCAGAAGCCCAAAGAAAGGTCCCATTTCCACACTGGGATATTGATTTGCTGGGATGTCCACAATTTAAACGCCAAACCACAACAAAGCCGCTGTTTACACCGACTGTGTGCTCATTCAGAGCAGCAGAATCAGACGAAGCAGATCTGCAGGAACATCTGTTTCCATCATCTCCGTTCCTCCTCGTGTCCACGCTCAGTTCCAGAGTCCCACTGAGAAGCTCAGAGGTTTGTTTTCACGGAAGTCGGAGCACAAAAATGACCTCAGCTATTCTGTAATTGCAGGTTACGGGTGAATCAGCAGACGCAGGAAAAGCTGGACGTGTCTGGAAGCGCAGATTCATTACAGCGAAACCATCCTCCGTTTTTCATTATTCCAACACGTTCCTCCTCCTACGACTTCACTCGGCCACACGAAACACAAAGAACCTCAAGTTCATCTGCTGCTGACGGAGCGCAGGCTGAAGATTCAAATCAAGGAGGATTCCTGAAAAAAAACTGAAGACTTTTCATGATATTTGCAGGAAAATTGGAAAAAAACGATGTAACTAAATAAGGTATAATCAAATGTTTATTCCCTGAACACATTTTTGGGGAACGTTTTTCTAAAGTCTAATTTATCTTGAATAAACAGCAAAAACAGTTTGACTTTAGACCTTCTCTTTGGGAAAAGAAAGCCGCTTTTCTCCTCCACGATCTACTGGAATTATCCTGTTAACGGTTGAAAAGTTACAATAAATCAAAGAACAAAAACACTGGAGCTCCGGTGTTAAAGGGTTAAAGAAGTAGCAGCGTTTTCAGTGAAATGTTCTTAACCGAATCATAAACCAGCAGAAACCATCTACCATCTTTAGTGCTGCAGTATGAACCTATGCAGGACAAAAGGAAGAATTTTCTTTTTCATCTTCTAACACTGACCTTTATCAGTGATTCCGTCTGGAAGCTGAAAAAGGGGATTTTTTTAAAGTCAGCCTTCCCAACCTCCTCCAGCCTCTGAGGCTCCTTCACTGGATCTGAATGAGCAGGAAGTCTCACCTTCATCTGGTTCAGTTCGAGTCGTCCTGCAGCTCGTTCTGAATTCAGAAGATAATTCATTTATTTATAGAACAAATCTCTAAAATGTCACGTTTTTAACCTGCAGTGGAAACACATCTCACTCCTTCTCATTATTTGGTTAAGAACTTCTCTGAGTCAGAAATGAACAACTCCTCGTTTTTAGATGTGCTAGATGATCCAATTAAATCACGGGTCCAACCTCCGAGTCGCGAACTGGTTCAGTACCGGGACATGGAGCCCACTGGAACCATATCCCAGTACCCTAACCCTATCCCGACTGGTACCATCTCTGGTACAGTGTCTGGTACCGGTTCTGGTCCAGTACCGTGCCTGGAAGCGGTTTAGGTACCAGCTGCTGTACTGGACCTGAACCAGTATCAGATGCTGTACCAGACACAGTACTGGGAGTGCCTGGTAGCGGTTCAGGTCCAGTACCGTGTCTGACACAGTGTCTGGTACTGATTCGAGTCCAATACCACGTCTAGTACAGCATCTGATACTGGTTCAGGTCCAGTGCCATGCCTGGAACCAGTTTAGGACCAGTACAGCATCTGGTACTGGTTTGGGTCCAATACTGTACCTGGTACAGCGCCTGATACTGGTTCGAGTTGGGGAACAGAACGTGTTGTTTTTGTTACGTTTTTGTTTGTGAGAAATACAAATTTTAGAAGAGAACCCGTAGAGTCTGACTGCAGAACCTCAGATTGATGCTACAAGAAACTCCACAGATCCTAAAGCTATGGACGTTCTCGGAGTACGGATGGGCACCGGTACCGGTATCGACGTATGAGGTATAAAACGCAGATTTTGGTGCTTCGTTTGGACCTGTCAGTCACTTACATTCTCTTCAGTTTTGCTGTTTAGTTCTCGCCGATCATTTCACATTTCGATTGTTGGTGGGTCCAAGATTGTGAGAATGGGTGGAGCTTCAGTCAAAAGGCGACGGCAAATCCAGTCAAAGTTTGTCTCCACTCCAGTTTGAATAAAGAAATACTCAGAAATACAGTTTGTCTTAATTTTCTTTGTCTTAGAACATAATAAAAATACTAAAAACACATTTCAATCAGAGTGGGTCTTTATACACCAGTTCCAGCACCCAAACTGGTTTAAAAGTACAGATTTAGCACCGATAACAATCCAAACCGACCCGACCCGATGAACAGAGTGTGGAACAGAAGTAGCCAAAAAGAAAAAAAACAAACAATGTTGGGGTTTGATTAGTGAAAGTCCATCCAGAAACAGTTTTCTTTACTCGCTGACAGATTTCTTATTTATTTATCCTTCAACACGGGAGCTCCAGCTCAGATGTTCTTTAATTACTGTAACTTTGGAACCGTTAACGTGATCAACGTAATTTCAGCAGATTCTGAAGGAGAAAAGTGTCTCGTTCTGAGTAATTAACACAAAATTAATGCCTAATTCATGCTTCTTAATTTAGAATACGCTAAAGATTTCGTGTTTCAGCGTCTCCGGCGACGCCTCACGTTAAAGGGTTAAAGGGAATCTGTCTGTACTTGCAAACCTTTCATGTATGTTGGCATGTAAAGTATATTGATTGATTGATGTATGTTCTCAGGGTCATGTGACCCCCCCTCATTTCAGCATTTCAGAATAAAAGACCAAAATAATCAAAGCAGATTCTTCTCTCAGGTTTTTAAACCAGAATCAGCGATTACTGCGGCTTCAAACCCGGACAGACGGAAATAAAAGTGTCGGACTTTGATGATAAGCTCCGTGTCCTGACCCCCCCCCCCAGCAGCTCATCCACCTCCATCAAACTACAAGCATTTCTCACAACCCCCCCAGTTTAAAGGGACGTTTCAGTTTGTCTCCATCCTGTCCATAGTGGCATCATTATAAGAGGCGATTACAGAGGCCAACTCACAGACTCGATGCCTTGTTTCTGTCCACCATGGGGGCTTTCTGTGCAGCTTCTTCCACACAGAGGCCCCTTCATCACGCTGGCCTCCTCCTCCTCCTCTTATCCTCCTCCCTCAGACACAGACGAGCCTTTATCTGCCCATCATGTGCTCGCTCTCGCGTTCTGTTTTTTTCCTCCAGCTTGACCCTGTTTTCCTCGCCGCTCACACACAACACTGGAGAGAAGAAATCCGTCTAAATATTTCATCCGTGGCTTTCCGTCTGCGTCCCTTAATGCTGATTTGATGCTATCGCTTAAGTTATTTTCATTTTTTCGGTTCTGGTCAAATAATCTGCCCAAATTTTGCATCTGAGCTTCATCCGTGAGCGCTCAAACGGGAGCGTCCGTGGTCACAAGAAGACATGAGTACATTTTTCTGAGCTTTAAACTCTTTTTTAGGTGTTTGGTTTATCTCTGGAGGATGTTCAGCTTCTTCTGGAGAAGCTTAAAGCTGCCTTGTGCTTTTGCTCATTTTAAGAACAGTTCAGCTTCAAACATTTCACGTAATGAAAAAACAAATCCTGCGTCCTCGTCTTAAGGCTCAAAATAATTTAGTGTTGTGTTTTTTGTCATATTTTAAGTCGTTTAGCGTCTGGCTCCTGAATAAAGCTCAGCACTGATGCTATAAACGGCTGTATGCATTCACTTTCTTATTTTAAGTTAAGTTTAACATAATTAACCCTGGAACACTTTCACTATAAAACGTTACACCGTTCCATTTCCCAGGTAGGTTTTACCTTATATAATATACTAAATAAAATGTATTTTTGATTTTAAAAAATAGATAAAAATATGACAATACATGATAAATGAGAGTAGTTTTCTTTCATTTTTAACAACAAAATTGAAAATTACTGACAAATTAGGAATTTGAGAAGAGAAATGTCTTTAGTAAATAATGATACTGGAGATTTCCTTTTGTTCATCCTGGACATGTAAGACTTTATCCAGGGTCCATGACACTCAGAAAAATGTGAAAATCACCCGGCGATCAAACTGAAATCATTCTCATTCCCTAAAGGGCTTCAGCGTTCACACGGTCAACATTCAGATGCATTTCTGCAGGACACTCGCTTTATCTGAACTGACACGTCAGTCTGTGTTTTGATCGAATCTTTGTCTCCAATTAGGGCCATCTTCATTTAATCTTTGTGTCATCTTCGTTACAACTTTAACTCATCTCTGTCTCATTGTCTCATCTTCATCTGATCATCATCTGATCTTCATCTCATCCCTTTAACTCAGTTTCATCGAGTCGAATCTGGAAAACATTTCTCCCTCTGAATCTCACTGCTGACTAGAGAACGGTTCAGCATAAAGACGCCTGTGACGACTCCAAATGTGAAAAATGTTTTTGGTTAAGTTTGGGAAATGTTCCAGGAATCTGAGGATGAATCAGAAATCTAAGGATCATTCAGGAATCTAAGGAGGAATCAGGAATCTAAGGATGAATCAGGAATCTAAGGATCATTCAGGAATCTGAGGATGAATCAGGAATCTAAGGATGAATCAGGAATCTAAGGATGAATCAGTAATCTAAGGAGGAATCAGGAATCTAAGGATCATTCAGGAATCTGAGGATGAATCAGGAATCAGAGGATGAATCAGGAATCTAAGGATGAATCAGGAATCTAAGGATGAATCAGGAATCTGAGGAGGAATCCGCAATCTG
>NC_050524.1:1480980-1484257 GCF_002922805.2 Oryzias melastigma | reverse complement strand
TCCCATGTTTGTCTCATCTTCGTCTCATCTTCATCTGATCATCATCTGATCTTCATCTCCATCCCTTTAACTCAGTTTCATCGAGTCGAATCTGGAAAACATTTCTCCTTCTGAATCTCACTGCTGACTAGAGAACAGTTCAGCATAAAGACGCCTGTGACGACTCCAAATGTGAAAAATGTTTTTGGTGAAGTTTGAGAAATGTTTCAGGAATCTGAGGATGAATCAGGAATCTGAGGATGAATCAGGAATCTGAGGATGAAACAGGAATCTGAGGATGAATCAGGAATCTGAGGATGACTCAGGAATCTAAGGAGGAATCAGGAATCTAAGGAGGAATCAGGAATCTAAGGATAATTCAGGAATCTGAGGATGAATCAGGAATCTGAGGATGAATCAGGAATCAGAGGATGAATCAGGAATCAGAGGATGACTCAGGAATCTAAGGATCATTCAGGAATCTGAGGATGAATCAGGAATCTGAGGATGAATCAGGAATCTAAGGATCATTCAGGAATCTAAGGATCATTCAGGAATCTAAGGAGGAATCAGGAATCTAAGGATGAATCAGGAATCTGAGGATGAATCAGGAATCTAAGGATCATTCAGGAATCTGAGGAGGAATCAGGAATCTGAGGAGGAATCGGGAATCTGAGGATGAATCAGGAATCTGAGGATGAATCCGGAATCTGAGGATGAATCCGGAATCTGAGGATGAATCCTTGTGATCGTGAAGAACTTTGTAAACTCGAACATTTTCAGATCTTTAGTGAAATCTCTTAGATCAAACCGTTCATCCTCAGGTTAACCATCTAGAACTTTTTTTTTTTTTACACTCAACCTCTATAAACAAGATTTTCTGCTTTTCTTCAGTGAACATGAAATCAATGAAACTCTCTTTGGTTTGTGAACCACACCAGAGTTCATCTGCGAGCGAACAGAGACGCTCCTTCTCAGCAGAACCAGAGTTCAGGTGAGCCTTCACACCTGCAGAACCGAGAGGACGGTCAGAGCAAAGCAGCTCTGGTGAGCATCAAACACGCCAGTACGGATGGAGAGGGAAGCGGCGTGGAATAATCCATCAGTGAGCATCACATGGTCCGTGTTTGCTGTCAGCCGAGCGCTAATGCGTTTGTGCTGCTCACTCTGAGCTGCACAGCAGTCACTGTATGTGGGAACAGGAGCAGCAGACATGCAGGAGATGATGCAACTTAATCTGATTTGGTCGGCGTCTGAACTGATCAGAGGTCAGCGTGGATGGATGGGTGCTCGGCCCGCCCGCCGTGGCGTGAAGAGGAGCGCCGTGCCTGACCGAGCTGCAGCGAGGTGAATCGCTTCGTCGCGCTGACTGTAAGCTCGTGATGCGCATGTGATGGGAGCGGATCGGAACCGGTTCCTCCACGCTCCTCTAAACCCAAACGGAAGCCCCGCCCCTTCTGACCAACACGGACACCTCCAGAACCCTCTTCTGTCCTGTTCCATGCACAGCTCCTCCTCAGATGTTTTCTCCCATCGGTTCTCCTTTAAGGTTCTCCCTCCATCCCCTTAATTCGCTTTGCTGACCTCAGAACGTAGTTTTAAAGACATTTTCAAGGATGTTCAGATCAAACAATCATTTTATTTATTTACTTTGGTATAAACTTCATGATTAAACTCTTGGTCGATCTGTGGGATGAAACTTTTTGGAAGAAGATCCTGGTTGGAGATAAAGTCCTGAACAAATCTGACCTGTTTACTCCTTAAGAAGCCAAACAACAAACATTACTGTAAACAACCGTATTCTCCACTCTTATTGGCTGCATCAAATAATAAATGATCAATAATAATAATTAATAAATGGTCGATGTTTGAACTTGTGTCATACAGAGCTGTAAAAATGTGTCCATACATGAGGCGCTCCAGATGATGAGGAGCACTGTCGCTTTTTTTTTTTTTAATTAAGGATTTTAAATGGACGTTCTACAACACGTGTCAAAGTCACGGCCCGGGGGCCGGATCCGGCCCTCCAGATCATTTGATTTTATTGTTATTAATGACCCGATGTTATCTTGAGCTCATTTCTAACTTGTATAAGTTTACAAAATATATTTTTATGGAGAGTAAAATATTGAAAGTTTAAGGTTTAAGTTGATTTATTCTGGAATAATATTCCTGCCTTTTATTATTCATAATTATGTTAAAAAGTTAGCTTTTTGGACTATTTTAGAGTTTAGCTAATAATTCAGTAACATTTTAGCTGTTTTTTTTATTTTTAGGTTAATTTGGCATTTAACTTATATTTTAGCTTCAACATTTTACTCTATCAATTTCAGCATCTTCAGCAGCCAAATTCAGCTTCCGTCATTCACACCAGCATTATCACAGGTAGTGCTATATATCTAGTTCATAGTTATGTTAAAAAGTTACAGTTTTAAGCTGTAGTCTTAGAGTTCAGTAAATGTTGATCCTGTTTGTCCCGTGACCTCAGGTGTGTTTTGATTTTGTCTCCTTGTATGATCGATCTCCAGTGTGGAAAACGGTCCTGGATCCTTAAAATAATTAACTTCTCTATAAACCTCACTGTGGATGTTAGACATCTATTAATCAAAATCCTCAAAAACAAATTGGTTTCTTCCATACGAATCAAACTGGTTTGGAGTCCGATCTGGTTTGAGTTCTGTTTCTGCTGAGCTGCGTTCACACTGATCTGCTTCCAGGTGACCACTTGCAATAAAAGGTTGATGTAAACACGGCTTAGCGCGTTTCGGGTTTCTACTGCCTAAACTCTGGCGTTCACGCGTCGCTACCAAAGTGTTTACGTCCATTTTCAAGCTCCAATCATGTGACTATTTAACGTGCGTTGAAAGTTTAACTTGGTCACATTTTGGATCAATCAACCCGGTCAGCTCAGCGGAAACGAGGCTTATGACACCAAAACATTCATATATCAGAATAGAGCTGAGAGAGGAAAACCTGGAGCCAGATTCCCCAGATTCACACGGCTGGGACATTTCACACCAGAACACTTTGGAACTGGAATCAGTTCCACTGTGACAACGACGCGTCTTTGATCCCCGTGTTCAGCCCATTCTTGAACGTGTTATTGTGTTTGATGGCGGAGGGGCCGTCCTTCACGAGCACAAGAATGGCGTTAAAATTACATCAAAAGTCTCCGATGACCATAAATCAAACTCCACGGGCGCAACTCTGCCCCCATGAGCAGTCCTGTACAGGGAACCACTGCTGCACGCTCATGGAAGTATTCTTACGCTCGTGAAAGTAGTCCTGTGCTCGTGAA
>NC_050524.1:1480065-1480965 GCF_002922805.2 Oryzias melastigma | reverse complement strand
CCCCCCCCCCAGACCCCCCCCAAAAAAACGATCATTTTTTAGTGTTACCACTAAGAATGAAATCAAAAACAGAACCAACAGATCAGGAGCATTTCAATTCAATATTTTAAGGTTTCTAACAATAAAGTACTTCCGCTCACCAGGAAGTAGGTTGTGTGGCGTTGTCGCCATCATTTATCTGGCAACTTTTGCAGACAATTAAGTAAAACTGGTCTAAAAAATTATTTTTTTTTATAGTAGTTTAAAAAATAATAATTATGTAAAACAGTCATTTCAGATTTGTATTTTTTCTGTTTTTTTACTTTTAAAAATGAATGATTAGTTATGGCGTCAGTACTGCCCCCAGCAACAGTAATGGGGGCGGGGACTACAGCAAAGTGACCAATCACACACAGGTGGACGTTTGTGGTTTTGGGGTTTGTTTTTTACACGAAGCGGAGACGTCGTCCTTCACGAGGACAGAACTACTTCCATGAGCAAGAAGTAGTGGTTCCACGTGCGCGGAGGGACACAGGAGCGCTCACGGAGTTTGATTTATCCCCATGAGAGACTGTTGACAGAAATCGAACGCCATAGTAAAGATGTTCCAGTGACATTTCATGAAGATGTGGCTTCAAACTTCAAGCTGAAGTCTTCAAGAGTTCATCTGCAAGTGAGCAGGAAGCTTTTCTGATTCACAACATTTTCTGATTCACGTTTTCTCCAGAGAGGATTATTTTCTCACCAAACTCAAACCTAAACCAGGATTTTCCTGTTTGGATGCTTCTGTCATCCCTCCTTCATCCCTCCTTCATCCCTCCATCATCCCTCCTCCATCCCTCCTCCATCCTTCCTCCATCCCTCCATCATCCCTCCTTCATCCCTCCTCCATCCTTCCTCCAACTCTCCTTCATCAAACCA
>NC_050524.1:1449473-1478285 GCF_002922805.2 Oryzias melastigma | reverse complement strand
CGGTGGACCGGGGCGCGCGGCAGCCGGAACCGAGATGGTCACAAGAACCGAAACAAAAGGAAGAAGCCGCTCTTCTTCCCTCCGCGCGCGCGCTGACTGACCTCCTTTACATTTCACACACCCGCGCGCGCCTCTGATGGGATTTTGTCTGTCCATGGGCACGTGCGCGTGCTATCACACGCGCCCCATCACCCCCCTCCTCCCTTCGGTTGTTATGCTCAGTCCGCGTGCACAGACAACTTCAATGCTGCTCGCGCCAAATGCACAAACAGACCTGAGCGCGCGCGCACAGACGGAGCAGAATTAACCGTTGAGCCGCGCGTGCGTGCAGGAGCGCCGCGCGGCTGCAGGAGCGCTCACGTGTTTGGTCCGTTTTCTTCTGGTTTGATGCTTTTTATTTTATTTAGGGGGGTGGGGGGCAGCGCGTGGACCCCGCGGGGCGCGTGAATGAACTACGGCGCTTCTCTAACATAAACCTCCAGAGGCTCACGCGCGCGCGCCGTCGCTAAACATCTTCCCCAGTCTATTGTGCGCCCTCGCGCGCACCGGAGACCCTCCACCCAAAGCAACAGAACCGGGTCCACCGGCTCGGTCTGGCTGCGCGCGCTCGGTGTGGCTCCGCTGACAATCCCAGACGCTCGCGCGACCTGTAGCCTCCAGGTGCAGCTGGAGAAAGCGTCCTCGCGCGCGCGCTGCGAGGATGAGGACGAAAAGAGGAAAACAAACAAACAAACCTTTTTCCTGCGTAAATCCGACTCCAGGCGCGCGGAGGGAGAGCTAATAAACCTGCTGCGTCCGACGGAAAGAGACCAAACTCTCTCTCTCTCTCTCTCTTGCGCGTGCGTTCCCCCTCTCTCTGTCTTTCTCTCTCTCTCTTGCGCGTGCGTTCCCCCTCTTCCTCTCAGCCAATTGTGTGAGCTGGATTTGGCGCGAGGCGCGTCGCGCAGCAAAGAAAATGCTGGCAAGTTCCGCACGCGCGCGCACTGGCATCCGCGCGCGCGAACAGGACGCCCTTCGCTTATGGTTGCCAGTAGCAACAACAAAGACTACCCCCCCCCTCCCCGATTGTCATTGAAGTGGTTCAGAATTTTTTTTTTTTCCCCTCGCGGGGTTCATGTCCTCACGCCAAGACGCGCGTGCGCGCCAGAGGGGAGGAGGAGGAGGAGGAGGAGGAGGAGGAGGATGAGCGCGAGACAAACAGAAGCTGACAAAGTCCTTCTGGGCGCCAAAAACTCACAACTCTCCGCTCCATTCATCCTTCAGGCATTGTTAGGGTCAGGCGCGCGCGTGTGCGCGTGCTGGAGCAGAAGAACAATGGGGTAACATCATGAGGAGGGGGGCGGAGGGAGGGGGAAGGCCCCCTCTCAGCTTTTATTTGGAAGCATGAAGTCCTCCTTTGACTCCTCCCCCATCTCCACACGGTCATGACGTCACTCTGGAGGCCATGTTGGATGACTCGGCGCTCCAGAATCCACAGATCCGGTCACAGAACCCGTCCTGGTTCTGAGAAGGTCCAGTCTGCAAATGTGAGCTGGCTGAGTTCTGATCAACCTGCTGAGTCTAAGAAACGTCTGCAGATGGAAACTCCGGTTCTGACTCTAAAACAAGACCCAGAAACACCAGAACCGGCTGAACAGCCGGGTCGGTTCTGATGCCTCACTGGCTGTCCAATGAGCAGCAGGAGATGATGCTCCACGTTGATGGTTCTGTGGAATCACCAAGAGCTCATGCACCTCCTACTTTGGTTCAAGGAAAGTTTGTCTATTCATACTGACCAGAACCTCACCAGAGTTCATCTGCAGGAGAGCGGAGAGCCTCGTTCCACGGAGTTCTTCAGTTTGGGTCAAAGCAGACCCTCAGAAGAACCCAGACCAGAACCAGAGAGTTCTGGATCTGAGCTGAGCGGAATAAAAGCTGCCAAACGTTTCTGACGATGAAGATGAAGACCTGAGGGCCTGACATCCTCCTCTTCTCCCTCCGCTCCCCTTTCTCCACTTCGCTCTTATCTATGGAGCTAAATTTAGGCCAAAATTATTTGAAACCTAAATAAAACAAATAAAAAAACTGATGTTTGGCCAAAAAGAACTCAAAATGTAAAAACTTCACAAAATCTTTTTTTTTTCAATTTTGGAACATTAACATTCAAAGACGAAAAAAAAAGAGTTGAAAGTGAGAAAAAGATCTGAATTCTAAAAAAGAAAAGACCATTTGAAGCTGAAAATAATGACGTTTCTTTTAGAATAGGAAAAATTTTCAGGCATAATTTTCTTTGGCCAAATACCAATATCTTTTTCAATTCAAATGATATTGGCCCAAATCTAGCTCCATACTATTCCTCCCATCGTCTGAGCAAACAGGAGATGAAACATCCTTCAGCCAGGATCATGACCAGATCTACAGACGTCCAGACGGACATTTGAGGAAACGTCTAACAAAGTTCCTTCCCTCCGTTCACTGAGCACATAAACGCCTCGCCTGCTTCATAAAACCAACCTCAGATGTGTGAAGTGAAGCGGACTTTACTGAATTCCGACTCCTGGAGCTGTAATTCAGCTGCAGGAGCGCTGAGTCAGACTCGTTTCCCGCTATCACCAGCAGACCGCCGGCTCCTCCGTGCATATGCTCCTCTGATGGAGCTCTGAGGCAGGTTCACCTCTGAGGAGAACGTCACGCTAAACGTTCTGTTGAAGGTTCATCGCAGAAAATGGGCTGTTGGTGGATCCAGCAGCTGAGAATGGAAAGATCTCAGAGGATTGTGAGCTGGTGTGCTGACGTTTTTATGCAACAGAACACCAACATCACCAAAGAATAGAATAGAATAGAAAAGAATAGAATAGACTTCATTGTCATTGTAAAATGCACAAAAAAAATTCAGAAAGTGTGATTCAGTGGCATTTTCAGAAAAAAGTAACACAATATCGAGTGTCTGTAAAAAGTGGTCTGTAACGAGGGGTCTGTAAAGAGTGGTCTGTAACGATTGGTCTGTAACGAGTGTCTGTAACGAGGGTCTGTAACGAGTGTTCTGTAATGAGGGGTCTGTAACGAGGGTCTGTAACGAGTGTTCTGTAATGAGGGGTCTGTAACGAGTGTTCTGTAACGAGTGTTCTGTAACGAGTGTTCTGTAACGAGTGTTCTGTAACGAGTGTTCTGTAGCAAGTGTTCTGTAACAAGTGTTCTGTAATGAGGGGTCTGTAACGAGTGTTCTGTAACGAGGGTCTGTAACGATTGGTCTGTTTTCAAACTTTTGTCATATGTTTCGAGCAATGAACTGTAAGGCGCATTAAACGGGACAAAATAGGCAGAGATGATTCCGTCCGTCGCTCAGACTTTAACTGAGTTCAACTGTAGAACTTGATTGTAACACGCTAAACGTTAGCGACATTAGCATGTTAAAAACACCTGTATTTCTCAACCGTTTAAAAAAAAAATGACTGATTCTGCTAAAAGAAACATTAGCTACTGTGACTACAGTAACCTCCAACCTTGTTAAGACGTAAGGAAAAACATTCAGACATGCTACATGGTAGCCGCGATAGCATATTCAAGATATCTGTATCCTCCAACCTTGTACAAAAACAGACTGATAAAAACACCCGAGAGTAGCTCCAGAAACCCTGTATCCCTAAAGGGAATTTGTGGGTTCAGAAGATGGATGGATGAATAAATGGCTGAATGGATGGATGGATGGATGATGGATGGATGATGGATGGATAATGGATGGATGAATAGATGTGTTTTTTGTGATAATCTCAAAAATAATCTCTACCTACGTATACTCAACCTTGTTGGGGATCTGATCTTTTTCTGGAGAGGAACATCAAACATTCACCTTAAGCAGTGTTTTCCTTCTGCAGTAAAAGTCTCTCTTTTTTAGAGAAGGTCATCAACAACCTGAAAGATAATCTGTGTTTGGTTCTAACATGATGTTCTACTGATGTTTGGAGGGTTCCTCTATTAAGTCTGCTTGGGTTGAACTGGGATCTGATTAATCTCTGATGATGACTGGAAGGCGCCACACTGGGTTTTAATTGTTGTTGTCATGGCAACGCAGTTGTTATTGCTAATATGATTAGTGTCAGACATTTCCCAGGTCAGTTTTTTGCGTCATTAAAGAATAAAATCTGTAACTGTTTGTGTCTCTGAGCTGGAAAACATCCTGGTGTCGTCTGCAGATTCAGCTTCTACGCTGGAGTCGGTCGTTTGGCCTCCTGCGGCTAAAAAAATCACCTGAACCCAGAAAATGATGCTCTTGTTAAAAAGCATCCCCGCTGTCTGTGAACATCACTGGAAAAAGTTGATCACCACAGATATTTTACAGAGAATGTTGTTTTGTAGGAGGAGCTTCTAAACAAGATCTGAGGAACTCGGTTGGAATCATTTGGTTTAAACCTTTCTCACACCTTTCACTACCATTTAGTGCTTCAAACAAGCCGAGTGGATCAATAAAGTGTTTGGATTAGAAAAGTAAATAAGGTGAGGCTGAAATTGAAGCTGCTGAAGAGGTACGCAGCTCTGAGGTACGCAGCATGTTGTGTCTGAGAAAATGACTTTAGGGCAGAAAGTCTCAGAGGTGTGTGTGTTGTAATGAATTCTGTCCCTCCAGGTTTTATTCAAGCACCTGAGCGTCTCTGCTGGAATGAAGCGGAAGGAGAACGCGCAGATTTGGATGAAGGATGAAGAGTTTGTGGAGACACCTAGTGACTCAAACGCTCCACTGCAACAAACATGTCTTCAGCAAGTCATTCTGAGACACATTTAGAAACAACATTTCTAAAATTACAAAACTATCTTACTACCTCTCAAAGATAAACCTCACAGAAACGTTCATGACCGTCAAAGGTTTCAGTTCAGATGTTGTTTAAAAAATACGTTATCGTATCTGTGGAGATGATTTAAGATGACTGCTGCAGCACTTTTCAAGCCACACCCAGACTAATATGATGAATGCTTCTCCTTCAATCCTTTTTTAGCTGCTGGGTTGACTTTTTTTTGACTACTGTAACTCTTCTACCATTTACGCAATGAACGTTATTCCAGCAGATTGTGAAGCGGAGAAAAGCCGCTTGGCGGTGGTGTGCAACACTTTAGTGTGTTGCATATTGGTGCAAAGCTGATAAGAAAACCTGCTTTTCTCAAGACAGAATCAGTGTTTTTGTGTGAATTTGTTCTCCACATTTGACCCCTCCCCTGGGGGAGTGGTGAGCTGCAGACACAGCCGCGCACGGGAACCATTTGGTGGTTTAACCTCCAATCCAGAGGTGGACAGAGTGCGGCCCGTCAAACTATTTAATCTGGGCCACCAACCTGGAATAAATGATTTTGATTACCTGCATTAATGTTTTATTTCCCCTGTAGTCCATGTGTCTCCCCATAGATGGCGCACTACAAATAAATGTACCTTTGTTCAGGCGCAGGAAGTTATTCTCCATTCATGCAGTGCAGGGGTGTCAGACTCAGTCGCACAAGGGGTCAAAATCCAAAACACTCCTGACGTCGCGGGTCGAACAGGATAAACATTTAATGAACACATTAACACTACAGTTTAAAACTGTAAAATTTTAACATAATGATGAACTAGATATATAACATTACCTGTGATAATGCTAGTGTGAATGCTGGAAGCTGCTGCCTTAAGACAAAGTTGACAAACATGCCAACATGGTTTGATTCCCTTTTAAGTTCCTCTGCTTCCATCTTTGTTCCTCATTCTTGGCTCCTCCAGCTCCTCTTTGTCTCCGCCCACTCTGGGAGGGAGGTGGTGTCATTGTCCAATAAACACCTTCGTCACGAAAGGACCACACATTTGTTGGCTGAAGTTTTCTCCAGTTGGCCGTCTATGAAGATGGTTTTAATGTCTTTCATCTCTGAGTCCAACAAATATTTTCAGTTCTTTGTCAGTGTTTGGTGAGGATGTTGGTCACATGACAGAAAGACATTTTGAGGTCTTTATCCATCCATGTATCTTCTTCTGCTAATCTAGGACCGGGTCGTCGGGGCAGCAGTCTAAGCAAAGAAGTCCAGACTTCCCTCTCCCTGGTCACTTCCTCCAGCTCCTCTGGGGGACCCTGAGGTGTTCCCAGACCACGCTGGAGAGTCGTAGTCTCATCAAGATGGAGCTTGATGGCAGCACAGACGAGTCATATGGGGACAAGGCTGCACAGGTTGCAGACATTTCTTCTACCCAGACAGAGTCTTCTACACAGTTCCCTGTTTTTTCTTTTTTATGGTAAACCTCTTCATTTCTCATTTAAAGCTCATTTGGAATCACAGCTGGTCATTTTCACCACATGCTGCTCCGCACTGAGCTGCTGCCATGTAATTAACCAATTCAATATTTACATCAATGGGCTGTTGAGTCAGTGAAAAGGTAACAAAGTGGAGCTGTGGACGCCTCACTCTATGCGCCGTTGTATCTAAATGGAGTAAGTCTGTAATCAACACAATGTTAAAAACCAGCAACACACCACTTTCCTGTCCAACATTTCCAGGTCTCTCCACATCACAGGGAGCTGCTAGATTTCATTTCTGACTCTATGACTTGTCTTTTCTTTCCATCTGGTCGTTTTTTTGCATCCATCCCCGGTGAACACAAAACTGGAGGACAAACACGCCCCCCCGTCAAACGCTGCCGCACACACACAGTCCAATGTCGTCTGGATGTCAGCAGACAGAGAGGTTGTCTGGAGCGAGCCCCCAGGCTCCGGTGGCAGCGGCGTGTTCGAAAATGATGCAGACGAGGGAACGGGAGGACAGAACGCGCCAGGAAAACAAGGATCCGACGGAGGAAGAGACGACACCGACAAGTGTCAGTCTGTGGGGTAAACTGGAGCTGCAGAGAGGTGTTGATGGAGAGAGACAGATGGGTAATACGACAGATGGGTAATGAATGGGGGGGTGTTGGCTTGAGGACAGAGTGACCATCAGCCTCGTGTGTGGTTGCAGCAGAGGCGGCTGGTTAACATCCTTCATGCGGGACAGGCAGATTTAGAGCAGGAAATGGGATAAAACTTCACAAGTTCAGCCTAAAATGACGAGAAAATGATCAAAACCGTCACTGGTATCCTTTCTTTGCCCCCCACCCCTCCCAGAGGAGCCATTACACGCTCTACTTTAGTTTAAGATGCGGTCAGATTAACAGAGTTGTGAACTTGATCTCTTAAAGTGCAGCTCTGCCTTGAGGGAAGCTAAATTTGTTGGTCACAAGTTTCTGAAAGTGCACGGTCTCACTCAGAGAGTCTGCATCAGGCCAGCCCTGGTCCTCAGATCCAACACACTTCATCTCCAATCATGCAGCTTTACGTTTGACAGATTACCTGGATCAGGTGAGTTCAGTCAGGAACCATGATGCAAAGATGGCTGAAAATTGCAGAATGCAGCTAACAAAGTTTTCTCGAAGAGGGCTAAACAAACAAGTCCAAGTTAAGCCAAAATCAGTCCCTTAGTGGCCATAAAAGACAGCTATTTAAAAAGACCAAAAAAAAAAAGATCAGACGGAAGCAATCCTGCATGCTGTATAGTCTTTGTGTTTTTCAGGTTTACCCTCAGTTCTTGTCAGAGATGGTGGTGGAGGACCCAAATGCAGGAGACAGGACATGGTGGCAGAAACTCAAAGATTTACCTAAGCTCAAACATGACAAAATCATGAGGACAAGCCAGTGACAGAGAGGAGCAGAACAGAACAGATGACCTGACAATGAGAAACTGAAAACCAGACACTTAAATACACTGAGGGTGATTAACTAAATGAAAACAGCTGTGGATGATTTAACCAGAAAATGGTGAGACTGACGGGGAAAACAAAACTTAAGCACAGATCATGACAGTTCTTGGTTCCATTTTTTTTTCAGGGATGTTAAGACTACGACTGGAAATCTCAGGGTAACTCACGATACAATGGAAGTCACAATACACGGCTCACAATACCAATAGTATCACGATATAATCAATATATTACCTAGGTAATGTACGATATATCACTACTTTATAAACAAATAAATCTGCTATCTTTAGGGTCCAAAAGACCCCACCCCCTTAGTCACTGTCCCTAGGATAGCAGGAAAGTTACTATAAGGGTTCTGGGGAGGAGAGTCCGTCCGATAGTGCAGTGTTTCCCAACCCTGGTCCTCAGGGCACACTGTCCGGCGTTTTTTTGATCCAACCCTGCTCAAACACACCTGCCTTTGATGACCGTCATTGTCAGGCTTCTGCTGAGCCTGATGATGAGCTGAATCAGGTGTGCATAAGCAGGGCAACATGGAAAACATGCAGGACAGTGTGCCCCGAGGACCAGGGTTGGGAAACACTGCGATAGTGGAACCTCAGATCCAAGAACAACAGTGTGGTATCCGTCCTAGTCGTGGAACAGTGGACCAGCTCTACACCCTCTTCAGGCTACTGGAGGGTTCGTGGGAGTTCACTCATCCGGTCCAGTTGTGTTTCGTAGATTTGGAGTGCGTTCCCCATGGTGTCCTGTGGAGGGTGCTCTGGGAGTATGGGGTCCGGGGAGCCTTACTCAGGGCTGTCCGGTCTCTGTACAACCGAAGCAGGAGCTTGGTTCGCATGGCCGGCAGTAAGTCAGACCTGTTCCTGGTGCATGTTGGACTCTGGCAGGGCTGTCCTTTATCACCGGTTCTGTTCATAGTCTTTATGGATAGAATTTCTAGGCGGAGCCAGGGGCCGGAGGGGATCTGGTGACCACAGGATTTCATCTCTGCTCTTTGCAGATGATGTTGTTCTGTTGGCTTCATCGAGCCAGGACCTCCAGCATGCATTGGAGCACTAACGCTAAGTTTGAGGCCATGGTTCTCGACCGGAGAAAGGTAGTTTAGATTCTCCCCATGGGTGGAGTGCTCCTGCCTCAGGTGGATGAGTTTAAAAATCTTGGGGTCTTGTTCATGAGTGAGGGAAGATCGGAGCGTGAGATCAACAGGCGGATTGGAGCGGTGTCCGCCATCTTACGGTCGCTGCACCGGTCCGTTGTGGTGGAGAGAGCTGAGCCAGAAAGCAAAGCTCTCGATTTACCGGTCGATCTTCGTTCCAGTACTCCCCTATGGTCATGAGCTCTGGGTCATGACTGAAAGAACGAGATCCCAACTACAAGCGGCTGAAATTAGTTTTCTCTGGAGGGTGGCTGGGCCCTCCCTTAGAGATAGGGGAAGAAGCTCGGTCAACCGTAGATAGCTCGGAGTAGAGCCGCTTCTCCTCCGCATCCAGAGGAGCCAGTTGAGGTGGATCGGGCATCTGATCCGGATGCCTCCTGGACGCCTCCTCTGGGAGGTGTTACAGGCATGTCCCACTGGGCGGCGGCCCAGGGAAAGAACCAGGACATGCTGATCAAATATAAGTTCTTCCCTGACCCCTTCAGCTTCTGCCTACTCCTATATTTAACCCTCTAAATGGAAAGATATGGAAAAACAGTGTCTTCGAACTCGGACATTACTACCACTCGATGACATCATCAATAGTCGTTGGTCAGAGCTAAGTTAGCGCAGAGCTGCTAGTGCTTGGAATACATAACAACATTGGTTTTATAACCTTAAAAAGGTTATGCCAAAACAAAAAATTAATACTTACATTTTAATGTAAACTTCTGTGCTTCAGAGCACACCCACCGGGAAGAAAAGCGCTTCGTGAGTTTAAAGATTGCAGTACTTCGCCATACTGATATTTTGTCCCAACTCTAGTAAAATCCTTTGGTCCAATTCCACATTTTGTACCGGGGTTCTTGTTCTGGAGCGATCTGTGATGGACTATCAAACTGTCCAGAGTGTTCCCCACCTTCTCCTGAGTGGGATAGGCTCCAGCAACCATAGGATCCCAGAGGGGATTCAGCAGTTTTAGAAAATGGAGGGATGAATGTTCTGGAGCCGGATCAGTTGATTGATTGTTAGCTCTATTGGTTCATGACGAAACACTGAAGCGACATTTCCAGAAAAGTTCATCCCAGGGAAGACTGTTCGGTTGATAAGACTGGGTTCAAGGTTTTCTTTAACGGCAATCTGATTCACAGCCAACGGTGATAATTACCCGTCAACCAAACAACAAATCAGCAACAACAAGATAATCATTCAGGAGGTTTGTAGCTACGAAGTGGATGTCTTCTTGAACCCATTTGTTCTGCTTGGCAGCAGATAATATCTAGTTCCCCGGGGCAGAAGCGTAAATTTACCCCACAAGGCTTGAATCAACAAGCATCGATCTGACCTTCTTCAAGGACCTGCCCTCATGGAGACGCTGTTGGAAATGTGTGGAGAATGAGTGTGTTACATTAAGTCAGAGGTCATCATGGGGTGACCCTGGAGATGAAAACAACCACCAACTACCCTGCTGTGGGATGACGTGGTACCATAAATGAGAATGGAAATAGCTTTAAGGACGCTAACAGAGATGATGAGTGGAGCTGTGCACCAGCAGTAAAGAGGTCTTTGCAACTGAATTCAGAACTGTAAAATGGGGATATCAAATAATGTTGGTCATATAACTGGAATTAAACGGTGTAGGTGGTGCTGAGTCAGTAGCTCAGGGAACTGCGGGATAAAATGCTTGAGGGGACAGTAAATTATGTCTGCATGAGTAGACAGTTATGGATATTAGAGGAAAAGGAAGACACACAAGACGGCCTCAAGAGAAAGTCTCAAGTTTTCACACTTACAGGTTCGCTCGTGCAGCACAGACAAAACCGATTACACTCTGATATGTATCGGGGAAGTCCAAACTCCTGGATTCTCCTTCATCACAGGTAGTGCTTCACTTGTGTTGGTCCAGTTGTGAAATGATGAAAACATCATCAGCCAATCATGTCTTAAAAAGGTCTGAATCGGACATATTTTGTAATTAAAGCTCAGCCAGAGAGCTGAGGGGAGAATTCATGAAAACAGTGTGACTCAGCAGGTCCAAGGTTGGTCTCAAAATCCTTAATCTCAGTGAACACTGGATTTTAAGGCATCAGATTCTGAGCTTTTCTGTCAAATTATGAATAATATCTAATAACCAAAGACCGTTCCTTTGACGACGAGTTTTTAAAAACTCTTGAAAGAATCCGACTGAATCCACTCCCTTTCAAGTGATCAACTTGTGATTTCTTAAGTGATATGTTATGTATTATTACCTGACTGTTTGAAATAAACCATTTCATTCATTCATTCAAGTTACCAAATATTCAAGCTGTCAGAGTACAAAAAATAAAAGCTACAATTCCTATTAAGACCATTTGTTTAGTAAGTCGAGCCAAAAAATGGATGTAAAAACTGGCATAGCAATGAGTGAATGTGAGAGTTCTGAGCACAGAAGCCTGAAAGACGTTTATATTGACTCCTACTTGGACGTTGTCGCTTGAAGGTGTGCTGCTGAGGGCGTTGTGAACGTAGCTTCAGAGTTTTAGTGACCACAGCAGATCCATACAACATGGTTCACTTGTCCCCAAGTATGGAACAAAGTGACTACTGCAAACTAACAATTCAGACTTTTTTTCTGAGGGGATCTGCCCATCGGGTACGAGCCAGGGGCCGCAAGGGTGTGTGTGTTTGTGAGTCCATGTGTGAGTTTGTGAATCCATGTGTGAGTTTGTGAGTCCATGTATGTGTTTGTGAGTCCATGTATGTGTTTGTGAGTCCATGTGTGAGTTTGTGAGTCCATGTGTGTGTTTGTGAGTCCATGTGTGTGTTTGTGAGTTCATGTGTGTGTTTGTGAGTCCATGTGTGTGTTTGTGAGTCCATGTATGTGTTTGTGAGTCCATGTGTGTGTTTGTGAGTCCATGTGTGTGTTTGTGAGTCCATGTGTGTGTCGTATGCAGCTCTCAGTGCTAACTGTCAGACTCGTTTCCCGCTCTCCCATCCCAGCTCCTGGTTCTCAGACACGGCGCCGCGCACGTGCAGCGCCACACAGCCCACCACGGCCAATGGGGACGCAGCGTGGATTCTCCGTTGGCAGCACGCTGCGCTGTGATTGGTGTGAGCAGGAGGGCTTTAAGTGAAGCAGTTTAGCGAGGATTAACTTCAATATGTAATCAATGTTGACTGGTAGAATAACAGAGGGGGGAGGAGAGGAGGAGGAGGAGGAGGAGGAGGAGGAAGACGGAGATGAGGGAAGGCGTGACGGAGAGCATCATCACCCCGTCATCAGAGAGCTGTAAAACGGCGAGCGCCTGCTGGCAGCGTGGCGCCATGTTGTGACGCCATCCTCACTTGTTGTGTTTCATCTTCGCTGTTGTCATGAGAACAAGATGGACGATGTGTGAAGGAGGGGTGAGACGAGCAGACGGGAAAACAAGAAATAAAATCCAGAAAAAAGTTTCAGTTTTGATCGTGATGGTGAAAAAAATCACCTCCGATTTATCACTTCCTGCCATGGGATTAACAACTCAGAGTGATGAAAGCCTAAGAGACGCTGACATGGCAAGCCCCTCCCGAGGATTTTGTGGTTCTGGAGATCTCCACAGGTTGATCAGCGGACGCCAGAACCAACAGACTAGAGAGGAAGCGGAGAAAAGGCGGGAAAGATGGAGAACGCCGAGGAAAGGAGGAGGAGGCGGGGCTTTCTTTTCTGTGCTCTCATGCATGTCAGCCCCCCCCCATTAACCCTCTGCGAACTCCTCTCAACCCCCCATCTCCATGAATTAAAGCCTCTGTGTGTCATTGTCACCCTGAGCGGTCCACGCCATTCTGAGCAGCTGAAGAGCGCCGAGAAACAAAAGTATGAGTCATCACGCACACATGTGGGGGCGGGGTGGGGGGCATGAGGTAATCACTGAAAAATTAGATGGAGGAAGAAAAGCTTGGGGGGGGGGACCCAGACGCGAGTGTGAACAGCAGATAAATGTGGGAGAAATGATTCAGAACGATGAGAATCTGGAAACTTTCAGGGTCAGAGGTGATGAAGATTCCTAAAACTCTCAGCTGATCTGCTAGACGTTTTCTGGCACATTTGTTTGCCTAAAATTGATATTTGCACTATTAGCTTTAGGCGTCCCTGTGTGTCTTCTGACTGGTGTTACAGTTCATCGAGCTGTAGATCAATTTATTTTTTTTTTTTATTTAATGCCACATTTTTCACTTCTGGCTAAAATACAAAACAAAATATAAGTACAGAGTAAACACTTATACTCAGGAGAGACTTATATTGGACTTAAAAAGATGTAGGGCCGGAAATCGATTGAAAACATTACCAAATGAATCATAAAACTGTGCAAAAAATAATCTCGATTATTATTTTTAGTTGGAGTATTTGCCGACCACTTATTATCTGCAAATAATCACAATATGAAATCACACACAAAACTTTACATTTAGAATGTTTGTTTGTAATTAATGCTGTCAATGAAAAAAAAAAAATCAAATTAATCACACTTTTGTGGTATTAATCACTAGGAATGTTTTCCTATGTACGTTTATGACTTTTGAACAAAACAGGCCAGAAAGAATATTTTCCTTCATCTTTTTTTCTCCTAAAATGTTTAAATTGATCAAGTATTAATCCTTCTTGCAAATTTTTAAATCCATTTTTTTTTTTAAATTTTCAAAATTTATTTCCAAGTTTTCAGCGTTTCTTAGGCCTGTCTATGTTGACACATTAACGCTTGTGATCAACAAATTATGCTTAACTTGTTAATCTGTATTGACCCAAATGAATCGCTCGGAGCAGCAGTCTGTCTCTTTCCATAAGCGTGCAATAAAACACTTGATTGGGTTCTTTTCCCAATTATACTATGGTTATTTACAAAAGAAAAATAAATATTCAATCCATTTTAGAACTTTAATCTTGACATTCTTTTGGTTTAGATCGCTTTTTCACAAAAAATTGACTATTTTATCCAGCGCGTTGTCATGTCATGTACATTTCCTTGAGAAAAATTTATTGCGATTAATTTTTACCCAGTTTGTGATTAATTTGTAATTTTTTTAAATCTATTCTCAGCCCTAGTTGTTTTTTTTTAATTTCAAAACGTTTTTTTCAAGTTTTCATTTTTTCCATTACAATGTCTATTTTTCAAGTTTTCAATCTGTGTTTTCATTCACTTTAAGCTGATCCTGATTTGACCACATAATAAAGTCATAAACCCTAAACAGGAAGTCTGTAAAAACTGAACTGGAGTTCCTTTTGCTGCTAAAAGCTGCTAAGGATCTGCCCCCCCATGACTCAGCGTCTTCCATGAGGTGTTATATTTTTCAGCCAAATTACTGAACTGCAATTAATTCCAATAAAACCCAATGAATCAAAGTTAACTGGTGAGAAAAGAGGAAGGCCCGTCCGGAGAAACGGAGGACCGGAGTTATGGCTCTGACACGTCTACCGAGGATGAGCGAGAGTCACTGGAGCTGACAGGAGAGAGAGAGTTGGACAGTCATCCATTAACATCAGAGTGTGGAGCGTCCTGCAGTGTAATAGTCCCTCTGTCTCTCTGGGTAACCGCTCTCTGCACGCCACATTAATCTGTGTAATTAGGTTTGAGCCGTGTTTCACCTCCTTTTTTCCTTCCTTCTTCTCCTCCTCCCTGCATGCGTTCCCCGTTCTCCCTCTCCTCAATAATTTATCCCTTCTTTTCATCTTCATTCATCACCTCTGTCCATTCTTAAATCCCTCTTTTCTTTCCGCCTCATTGCCCGCCTCTTTTCTTTTCTTTCTCCATAAACTCCGGCTCCTTTTTTCACAGCAAACCTGTCGGAGAGCGTTCACGTGGAGAACGCCCCTCAGTCTTCATGATGGACGCACACGGCGAGGCGGCGGGAGGCTGGCTTCATGTGCACAGGCCCCTCCTCTCCCAGTGATGGCGCTGGTGAAGCCTGAGGGACCCTGTTGGTGTTTGCTCTTGGATGCTGGGGTGCCTTGCTTTGATATGGGGGACCCCCACTCCCACCATCATTGGGTCGGTCCTCCAGAACTCACACCACGAGTCTTTACTGTCTGGACTGTGGATTTGGGTCGAGTGTATGTGGAACTCTCGTGAACCATTCCGCTCCCACGTCTTCTGGATTCTTCACTCTCATGAAAGAACCAACGTGGACTAAACCAAACATAATGCTGCACGAAGACCCAGGAAGTAGAATACTGACTAGAGTTAGAAATCAGAAAAGAGAGGGATAGGCTCCAGCAACCCTGTGACCCTAAAAGGGATTCTGTGGGTTAAGAAAATGGATGGATGGATAAACGGATGGATAAAATGATGGTCACTAATGTAAATTAAGTAAGTGATAAATCAGTAACCCTTAATATAATCATCATTTTAGTTTCCACAGGTTGCAGACTCTTGTTTTAGACAAACAGATCATTTCCAGACATGAGCGCTCTGCTGTGAAGCTCATCCGGTCACTCACAGAAACTCCCTGAAAGGAAGTTATTGGCGCAGTATTTGATTTCCATTTGAGTCTACCTTTAAAAGTTCCCATATCCATCTCTGAAAATCTCATGAGATGTTTTATTGCTTTTTCCCGTCATATTTTTCTTTTACTTTTTAACCACAACTAAACCTGCTAAAGTGTTGGAGCTGATTAAATGACAGCGATCAGCCGTTTACCCAAACATGAAGATGTGACTCTCCTGAGTGTGAGGAATGAGACGTTGATCAATGACCAGGTTCATATCACCGATGAAGTGATGCATTCTGGATGGTCGACGGTTCCAGCATTTAGGCTGAAGTGTTCTGGCCCATCAAACTCAGAACCGTCCTGATTAAACGTGGATAGAACCTGATCTAACAGAAAACATTGACCTTAAATAGAAAAAGCTGCCAGCGGCGTTCTCGCTGTGCTCCTACAAAAGCCCCGCCTTCACGCTCAAGCTGCCACTCTGCTGCCCGTCTCTGTAATCCCATTATGTGTAGCAACAACCTGTCAGCGTCAATCAGTGTTGTTGCCATGCCAACCTCCCGCCGTGGGCAGGACTCCAGCCTTTCAGCCAATGGGAAGCCTTCCTGCTGATTAGCTGCGGGGGATCTCGTTAAGCTGCCCCGCCCACTCTGAGGAAGAGGAGCTGGAAAATGTGGAGGTGATGGACGGGAGGAGGGGGCTCCAAAACCAGCAGAAGGATTTTTGGGTGACGTAACCCTCCGGTCTCTGGAGATCTTCCAGATTTGAGTCTTGGAGGATCGTTAAACTTCTTTAGATGGTTTATTAACCCTTCCTCAGTTATTTAGAGCATTCATCAGTCCCTCCAGGAATTCCTGAATGGGAGGAACGCTCCACATTTAATCCCATCCACTTACCTTCTGCTTGGTTTGATCCTTTAGAAGAATTCCTGGAAATTTCTGTGACCAAAACACGACAGAGAAAAACTGCAAACACGACAAAGAACCACCGCTTCTGATTTTCCTTGAGCACTTCCAGGGTTCCATAGAAGGATACTTGGACTTAGATGTCTAACACCTGACTGATTGGCTCAAAACGACTGGTCAACCCACTGGTCCACAGCCACATATTCAACCCTTACACTAGGTTCACACCAGCGACGTGCCAAAATATTGATATTGTGATATTTAGTCCTGCGGTTGACTCTTGATGGTTCTCACCAAGTATCGGTCTTTTATTTTCATTTGAAGAGGCTGTAAAACGTTTGTTCATCTTTTGGTGAGACCTTCCTTTAGCGGTAGATAGAGGACACACGTCGCACCAATGCGTCTGGCAGCTACTTGAATTGTTTTGTTTTTGTTCTGTTTAAAACAACACGGCTGTTCATGTTTACCGTTGTTAACACTGAATTCTACAGATTATTCAAATTCAATAGTTGTCAACGTTTGTCAAAGACAGTATTACTGATTTGCAAAAAAAGTGTCTATTATTTGTTGCACAAAATAAAACACAAGTTGTTTATTATGATTGTGTTCAAACTTAAAAATAAATGGGGATATATTTTCCTAAAAAATATTTGTTTTTCTATACAATATATTATTTTATATATAAAATATAAATATATCAAAATTTATATATAAAATATAATTATAAACTATATAATATAAAAATATATATAATATAACCATATAATATTTTTTACCAATTGTCACAGTATCGCAGTATCATGGACATTGAGCCATGTATCATGTATCGCGTCGTATCGTGAGGTATCCCTTGATTTCCAGCTTTAGTTCATACTGGACGTGGAAGCGACGTGGACGTGATGCGAAGCGAGGTACGTGCAGCATCCGTTCTCCCCTGAGATTCCCACCAGTCACGCATTCTTCCACGGCGGTCGACAGGCAATTCTGAGCTCGTTTTTGTTATCAGAAGTGTGATTGTGTTGTGATTGTATGGTTATTTTCATCTCTACAGTCTGTTTAGATACAAAAATAAGATCGCATTTGTCAATTCCTGTGTTTTATTGGGAAAATAAACTGGATTTTCTCATGTATTTTGATGTAACTTCCTGCTAGAGTTGACGCAGATCCTTGCGGCTCGCCCACAAAGTAGACGGCGAAACAATCCGCTGCATGGCATGACCTTTCCGCGGAGGACCATGGCGCTCCGCGCATGCTCCGAACCACACCTTAGGTTAACCATGGGTCACATGCACCCCTATGGGGGGGTTAGCGGTACTGCTCATTGACATGAATAGAGATGTTACCTCGGGTTCCAACAAAATTAAGTGAATTCAGTCGCCATTTTTCCGCGGTATGAGTATCGACCAGATTCACGATTTTGGTACCACACGACTTTAGCAGGAAGTGATGGGTTCAAGAATCAAACGGTCTGAACATGCTCTTATTGAGGGATCTGATTGGCTAGTTTATAACTTGAATAACTTGTGATAATAAATATATATATTGAAAAAAAATAGGTTTAGCAAGAACACGTTAAAAAGAGATACCACAGCAAGAACGGTTATTCTGACAAACAGAATGACTGAGTAATAGCTGTTCATTTTTCTCTAGAAGTCTATGGGATTTTGATAGCCAACGGGTACTTCCTGTTTGGAGCGCGAGGGGGGAGGGGAGGATCAGTCCAGTTCTCTCTATGGTACCGGTGCTGCAGGTTTTTGGGTTGTCCGGGTCTGTGAAGGGTCGTAAAGAAGAGCGCAGGTGTGTCACCTCAAGGAAAATGGAGCGTACCATTGTTATGTGTGTATGGTAAAGTATTGGTAAGATCATAGAAGTTAAACACTCTTATGTACAGGTGATGCTGTCATTCAGGGTCTTTACACCAAACTCTAGTGGTTAATAAGGTTCAATTACTGGCTCCTCACTGACAAATACGCGTGTGCACGTGAAGTGCCCGTAAGACGTCCACATAAACAAGCTCCATGTACAAAAATGAAAAATCTGTCGGACACACCTGCATCTCACCTGCTTTACCCTTACGTGTTGGGTCAGTGTTCCCTTTGACTGTCGCCTGCAGCATGCCCATAGATAAAAATGTGTATAAACATTTCCCTTTACAAGGCCACGGAGCGGTCCGTGACCTTAGCGCCTCATACAGGTTTGACCATTTTTCAGATGCCTGTACAGACAGTTAGGACTAAGACTTTAAAATAAGGATTGTTTTGTTTTTACCTCGACATGCGTCTTCTCCTAAAACACTCACTGTTACACTCTAATGTCTTCTGCTTTTAATGGGCGGGGCTTTAGAGGAGCCTGTTGCTGACCACATATATGATTATTCCCCATAGAAATTCCCACATGGATGGCAGCATTCCTGCTCTTCCTGGTTTGTACTTCTCCTGTTCTTCTGGGTGAACTGACGGTGTTGTTTTCTTGTGTCGTTTTCAATTTTTTATGTTTTATTAATTTATTTTTGTTTGATTTTCTTCCTCCAAAAACGGAGGTTCTGACTTTTTCCTGATTTTTGGCTTCAGGCTGAGCTCCTGAGTGAGAGCGTTCCGACCGCTGATGTATCAGATGCTCTTTTGTGTTGGTGACTGAGATGGAAGCAGATAAGAACCTGAAAGTTCAACCCCTGAATTCATGGGAATCTTCTCTATGTCAGCTGGGATTCTGGGAAAAACAGAACCAGATTCCCTCAAATTGAGTTTCGTTAAAATGGTTTTAAACTGTACAACACGTTGACTTTATTGAACCAAACTTCTTTTTTTGTTACAGACTCTATCACACAGATTATTTTCCCTTCAACGTGGAATTAGATCACTGTTTTTTCTTGCAAAGCTTCAAATCGAAACACCTAATACCTTTTTTTCAGCAATACTGAGTTAAACCAACAAACTCTTTAATTTAGGGGAAAAAATGGACATAAAAGAGAATTCAAGTCCAATGTTTGGACTGGAGGATGATTGTTTATTTTGTAGGGACAGTTTCTAGATGCTTCTAGAACCTCTCTCCATCTCATCAGAGCATTTAGCCGTTTCACACGTGGAGGATTTCGTTTCCCGTTTTCTGCGGCTCTTCTCATCCTCAGATTGGGATGTGAGGATAAAATTCCTCATGATTCCTGTTCTGACAGATTCTGGCGGTAAGTGGATTAAGTCCAGATGACTGTCGTTGGCACGATGTGGTAAACAGTCATTTAGGTCACCTGGATCCTGCTGTACACATCAGGTTAGAGGTTACTTCTGGCTAATCTGTTGGTGGTAAACACATGCTGCCCCCCCAACATCAGAGCAGATTAAAGAGTCACACCAGGACGACACAGTTAGCCTGCAGAATAATACGGAAACTGACACCAACAGGAAAACATGAGTAATCTGATTACAGAAACTGATGAGGGTTTGAATCCTCTGACCCCCCAGTGGAGGTGAAGCTAACAGGAGAAACTGTTGGAGTGATGGAGGACGATCTGGAGCGGTTCACATCAGGTTTATGGTACGTGGGGTCTTGGTGTTCACACGGGACGGTCACCACCTGATGCCAGCGCAGAGGTTTGGGGTGAAATGTCGTAGTGTAAATCTGGTGAATCTCACTGCAGGGTCTCTCCACAGCTCTATTCCAATATACCACAGAGTATTAGGGCCACCAAAAAATAAAAAGTCATATTATGAGTTTGTTCTTGTAAAATTATGACTTTAAATATTGTACATTTACGACTCTAAATCTTGTTAATTTACAAGATTAAAAGTCCAAATTTAGCCTAGGACTTTTAAAGAGATAAATATACGACTTTGTTCTCGTAATCTAGCAGTTACGACTTTTTTTCTCGTAAATTTACAAGATTTAAAGTCGTAATTAAAAAATTATTATTATTATTATTTTTTTTTTTATAAAGAGGCCCTAACACTCCGTCGTACCAATAAATGAAAGATTTGGCGTCACAGAATTCTAGTCAGGACAAAAACACTATTATCCATTTTTTCTCCATGATCAATATAATAATTGTTGTTGGCACTCCCAACAATTTGTGTCCTTCAAAGGACGGAGTCTTCTCTGTCTAGACACAAACACGAGCAGTAGAGTATCTGCACAGTGACTGCTGAAGACTGAGAGGGTGTTCTGCTCGTCGTTCCAACTCCTGGTGAGATCTGTCCCTGAAGCAGACGCACCGCTGAGAATACACACATGTAAACGCGCACACACACACACACACACACCCCTACGCACACACACACACACACAGCTTTCATCGGCGAGTGCGAGCTCTGCATTCTGTCTAACTGGGACATCCAGGTCTTAAGTAGACTGGCCTAAAAACAACATTTTCTTCTTCTCAGCATCTTCACATTTGTTCTTCTGCTCGGTTGAAATCTGGAGGAGAAATCAGCGACCTCTAAACATCCTCATCAAAGAAATCTGAATATTTTATTTAGCAATGTTCCAGAGCATCTTTGTGTTATTTTGGAATCATTCCTCATCCAGATGCCTGAGCCACCTCCACTGGCTCCTCTCTGATTTACATTTCTCATAACCTCATATAAAGACATTTGACTCAAATATTTACATGGTGGTGGTAGTGTGATGGTCTGGAGTTGTGTTGCATCTTTAAGGGATACCCGATAAACTGCTCAAAGAAATAATCCATGCTGGATGGTTCCTCTGTAACGATCTGTGTTTGAGCGTGAAGGTTTTCCTGAGAGGTGACGGCGTCGATATACTGTAAAAATCGTGTCCAAACACAGAACATGGTGATCACAGCAACCAAACACACTGACATCAGGGCTCAGAACCCACACACAATCTCAGAGTCCCCCCACTTATGGATTCTGCAGGATTGAAAAGAAAAAAAGCAGAAGCGGGAAAGACGATTGATTAACTCACCGGCCAACCAAACGAAACACACCTCCAAATATCTGGACATTCTGGCTCTGTGTTGCAGACCCAACGGGCAGACCTGGCTGGAGTCTAGGGGGAAAACCAAAAATGGGACCATAGCAACAAAACTACCTCAAGAAAACAAACCAAGACCACCAACCCCAAACTAAAATAACAAAACCCAACAGTATAAGACTGCTGAGGACAAAGAGGGAAAAAGAACAGAACAAACAGGCTCCACACCAACTTAAACCTCCAACCAGCTCCTCGGCTCCTCGTCTCCTCAACCCCTCGGCTCCTCGGCTCCACGGCTCCACGGCTCCACGGCTCCACGGCTCCACGGCTCCTCGGCTCCTCGGCTCCTCGGCTCCTCGGCTCCTCAACTCCTCAGCTCCTCAGCTCCTCAGCTCCTCAACTCCTCAACTCCTCAACTCCTCAACTCCTCAACTCCTCGGCTCCTCAGCCTGCTGCTCTGCCCCCTTCTGCCCCCTCTGTCTTAAATAGCCAGCAGGTACATTAGCCACACCTGCCAGGTCCAGCAGTAGCAGCAGGACGTAACACTCTAGTTAAACCAAACAAATTTTTTATTCAAGACAAACATCAGAACTTTTAAACTCAATCTCTAAAAAATCGTCTTTTAATCTGAATAGGATGAGTTTCAGTCCTGATTCCGGCTCTGCAGACCGCAGGCTGGCGTTGTGTTTGGTTACATAAGCCGTTACTGTGTGGAGTCCCCGGAGAGTGCTGCAGTAGTCAATAGAGAACCTAATGTTGTGTGTTTGTCCATAATGCCCCAGGGAGGGGCGGCTGAGTGAGCTCATTGCTGTTTGACTGGTGGACACGAGAGAGAAAAAAGATTTCTGGATCTTTTCCTCTGAATATGTAGAAAAACAGACGTGAAAGCAGAGACAACAGAGACGTTTCTAGGATGTTCAAAACCATCAAACCCAGAGAACACTCAGGTGAAAAAGAGGGCGGGTCTAAAGTCACAAGGCTCGTCCTGAACTGGAACGTCTGGAAGATCCGGGCCGACGCTCCGAGGAGAACAAAGCAGCAGGAGGAACAGAGAGCGGGAAGGAAAACACCTTCACAGGATACGGGTCTGAAGAGATGAGGAATCATGAAAACGAGCTTTGAGAGATTTGTCAGGATTAAAAAGAAACAAAAAAATTAATCAGTTTGTTCCTTTTGTTCCGTGGAAACAGATGATTACAAAAAAAAACTGAAAACAGGAAAAAAGCAACAATCTGAGGAAGAAAATGACTAGACAGAAGTAAAATCGTCTGTTCTCGCAGCTCCTGTGTGTATAAGAATGTTTATTCCTTTTATATTTGTTTTTTGTGCTACTACTGAATTTCCTACAGCACCACATCCGTTCTTGAAAAAAGAAAAAAAAAAGAACAAAAAGCTGTTATGTACAGTAATACATATTACATATATTTTTGCTCCTTCTAAGCAAATAGTTTGAATATTCTGAGTTGTTTTGAACCTAATTGGAAATAATTTTAATAACAGCAATAAAATAACAGTGTTATAAGTGGCAATGACTTATTTTGGAACAATCCTAGTAAAAGCAATCCTCCTCCAATCCTCTTTTTTAAATTTAACCTTTATTTAACCGGGGATGCTATTAAGAACATCAATTTACAGTAATGACTTAACGACAATCACAAAGTTAGGACTTATTCCTTATTTTATTTCTAAAATAATGACACACCGTCTAACTTGTCAGCATTTGTTGAACTTTGAAATAAAATTAAACCAAAAATGAAAGAACAATTCAAGTTTTTTACCCTTCAACACTGGAGCTCCAGTGTTTGTTCTTTGATTTATTGTATTTTTTTAGTTATGAGCCACTTTTCTCCTTCACAATCTGCTGGAATTACATTGATGTTAACGTTAAAAACAATTAGTTTGTTAAAGATTTTGTCTTTTAACATGACCAGCGACGCCTCTTGTGTTAAAGGGTTAAAATCAAGTTTTTTTTATTGTCTAGAGAGTTTGGAGCAACAACAATTTTGACTCATTTAAATCATGATTTCCTTATTTCCAGATCTTGGCTTCTAAAGAAATATTCCTGTGTTACAAATCGGTAGAAAATCTCATTAAAGTGTCTCGATCAAAGAGATTAAAACAATTTCAAACCTGGGAGAGGATCCGGAATGTTGAAATCCTTGAACGTGTGGACCGTCTGCAGTCACACACAGTGCAGTTCAATCAGTTTGATCAATTCAATCAGTTTGATCAATTCAATCAGTTTGATCAGTTCATTCAGTTTGATCAGTTTAATCAGTTTGATCAATTCAATCAGTTTGATCAGTTTGATCAGTTTGATCAGTTTGATCAGTTTGATCAGTTTAATCAGTTTGATCAATTCAATCAGTTTGATCAGTTTGATCAGTTCCATCAGTTTGATCAGTTTGATCAATTCATTCAGTTTGATCAGTTCATTCAGTTTGATCAGTTCGATCAGTTCGATCAGTTCGATCAGTTTGATCAGGTTGATCAGTTTGATCAATTCAATCAGTTTGATCAATTCAATCAGTTTGATCAGTTCATTCAGTTTGATCAGTTCATTCAGTTTGATCAGTTCAATCAGTTTGATCAGTTCGATCAGTTCGATCAGTTCGATCAGTTCAATCAGTTCAATCAGTTCGATCAGTTCGATCAGTTCGATCAGTTCGATCAGTTTGATCAGTTTGATCAGTTCGATCAGTTCGATCAGTTCGATCAGTTCGATCAGTTCGATCAGTTCGATCAGTTTGATAAATTCAATCAGTTCGATCAGTTCGATCAGTTCGATCAGTTCGATCAGTTTGATCAGTTTGATCAGTTTTCATCTTCAGTCTCTTTTCCTGCTCAGCTGTTGGAATAAAGTCAACAGTTATTTATGCCAAAGAACTGAAGTAAAAAGAACATCTACAGATGTGGAGCCTTTGGCTTTGTTATTTTGAATAGAAAAGAATAAATTTGAAGTTTTAAAATGCTCATTTAACCTGATTAGAATAGTCTGATCTTCAGCAGACGTTTAAGAGAAAAACGGCTTTCTTTGTTTTGAAAAAATCTGCAGAGATTACAGTAAAAACAGAAGAAATTCTCAGGATTGCATCACCTTAATCTCTGCACAGACGGGGGGGCAGGAAGGCCTCTGGGGGCCGGAAACCTCCCGTCTCCCCGGGGGGCCGAGCACCACACCGTACGCAGATCTTCATCAGCTGAGTGATTGCACCCGCGGGACGGTCGGGTCAGAGCCGACCTGCAGCTCGGGTCTTCTCTCTGGGGGGCCGGCTGAGGTCGGCTCAGTCTGAGAGACGCCAGCTTCCTGCCGTCAGCCTGTCAGAGCCGCAGCTCCACGCCGCCGCCGCCGTCCATTAGGAGATCTGCTGACGATGCTCTCAGACAAACTGCACTTTACATCACCCAGTATCTTCACTCACTGTGAGGATTCTGTTGGAATAATTCAGATGAATCTCAGCTCTAAATGAGACGGCGAGTCCTGAATGAAGATCAGACGGAGAAACTCTTTGAAACGAAATCTCAAAACAGAACCAAACTAAGTGGAAGTAGAACCGGATCAACGTCTGGAGAGGTTTGATCAGATTAAATCACATAAAAGTTTGACAGTAAATCATCTAAAGAACATTCAGCTCAACCAGAAGCTAAAAGTTAGTTTAGAAACAGATTTCTGGAACCTTCTCCAGACTCATGAACATCTTCAAGTTTCCATCTGTGTCTTCCGTGTTCCAGTCAGTCTCAGCACATCGTCTTAAATAATTCAGTACCAACACCAGTCCTGCTTTCAGCGGCGGGAATCAGACGTTTTCAGTCACCTCATTATTACGTTTCTGAAACAGTTAGAAGCTTTTGTGGCCCTCTGGTTTCTACTAAAGGAGTTTCTCTTGGTTTGCAGCAGTGAAACACAGAGACGCTCCTCGTCAGACGCTGATGAAGAAGACGAGCGTCCGGATAATGCTTTGGTCGGTTCATGTGTCGGCCCTGGAGCCGCTGAGCGTCTGCTGAGCAGCTCACAGAAACATCTCATTCAGAAATCCCCTGGGAGTAACGAGGAGCCCCCCCAACACAAAGAAAACTGCATTTTCTGGTTTTGTTTTCACCAGAAAACTGAATCAACGTATTACGCTCCCATTAAATCAGCAGAGTGCTTGTATCTGACATCAATTTTCTTTAAATGACACTAAACCTTTGTGTACGTTTTAAATCTGATTATCTAAAGTGGACGGCGCAGGATTTCAATCTAATCAGTTCAGTCAGTTTGATGCTGCGTTCCTTCTGGGGGTTAAAAATGGAGCGTTTCATGATGTGGAAAGTGTTTGGAACGGCCGTGGAAAGCTGCTGACGCCGTTGAGCAAACAGGCTGTTTGTGAGAATCATCTCAGTATCTTGAATTCCAGAACAGATCTGGAATGTGTGACTGTAATTTGTCGCGTGAGTCTGGGCCGGCTGTGGTTTGTGTCTTCAGGGCAGGGCTCTGACATGAATGTGCTCCGTCTGCTTCACGCTCCAGATCGGCTCTCGGTCCATCTCAGTGAGACGGTCGTCGGCGCTTCTTTTGAGTCGATCTCAACAGGAACTAGAAAAGATGAATTAATAATACTAGTGTGAAAGCTTTTTGCTGAGATTACTAATTGAAGATGCTGAAAATGGCGATGGAATTTACTTTATTTGCTGAAGGGATTTGCTGAAAATGCAAAAGCTATTTGCAAAATGTTAAATTTACTAAAAGGCTGGAAATTGCATTACAAAAGTGTGAAGTTGAAGTTAATCTAAATTTCTGAAAACATTTTTAGTAAATTTCCTTAAAAATCTCTAATACATGCTAATTTTCTAAAGATATTTAGTGTGTTGGTTAAAGATTAGCTAAACCCCAAATTAGCATTAAAACACCTTAGTAGATGCTAAATTTGCCAAAAAGCTAACTCATTGCTTTAATACTATAAGTCTGAAATAGCCTAAAAATCCCCAGTAAACTAAATTAGTCAAAAACGGTAGTATGTTGCTAAAATAGAAGCTTAACTTTAAATTAACCTAGAAAGCCTCAGTAGGCAATTAGCAAAAACGTTAGCCTGTTGCTAAAACAGAAGTAACTAAGTTAGCCCAAAAAAAACTCAGTTGGTAACAAACTAGCCAAAAACATTAGCATGTTGCAAAAAAAAAAGACGTTAGTATGTTGCTAAAATAGAAGCTAAACTCTAAATTAGCCAAAAACCTTAGCATGTGGCTAAAATATTAAACTCCAAAATAGCATGAAAAACTGCAGTAGAGCTAGCATAATGCTAAAATAACAGCTAAATGGCATTTTTTTAGAAAATTACTCTAAAGATGAAAACATCCATGAATATATTTAAAGGCTTGTTGCTAATCTACTTATAAATCCTTAATTTGAAGACTTTCTAATCCTTTTCCTGTGGGACATATTTGATAAATATTTCTAAAACTATAAAGTTCAGGACTTCACTTTCACTGAACTCCATATTTTCTGACACCTCTATTGTACACACAGCTGTAAGAAAGTCCTGGGGGGGTTGAGTATTTTTATGGCTGGAGCCTCATTTGGCCACACTTTGGACATGCCGGTTTTAGACCAAAAACGTTGGTGTCCAGCCAACGTCTCAGATGCTAACTTTGGCTACTAAATGTCCAGATCGGCTCCAGCATGGACGGAGATTCCACACCAGACTGATGAAGATCGACCCTTCTCTGCTCACCTTTTCCTGGTTCCCTCATGAGCAGATCTCCAAAGCCGTGGATCTGCAGGATGAGGTCTCAGGGTTCCCTCTCCTCCTTTGTGTCGGTCTCAGGCCAGCCGGGTTAAAAGTCCACTGGAAAATTCCTCTGCTGACATGAAATGATTTGCCCTCTAACTGAATTTGAAGCATTTTTCTCAGATAAGCCCAACAATCCCGTCCATTCATGCATCTTATCGACCTGGAGCGTTTCCTCCTCCCCTCGCCTCCATCCTGTTTCCAGACGCTGAAGAACCCGCCTTGTCTGTCCGCACACAGGCCATCTTTACCCACAATGCACAGATTTACATCAGATTCCAGCGCAGACATGACAACATGCAAGAGCCAGAACACCGAAGTCCTTGTTGGAATTATTTTATTCTAACACGCTTATTTTCAAGAGAGAAAGTCGAGGAAATCTTTCTGCTTCTATCAGGAGAATTAGCATAAAATGAAACGCTTTTGCTCTCAGACTTTCAGACCTCGAGTAAAGGAAGATTAAGAGCTTTTCATTTCAGAATCATCAGCAGCTGAGCTGCAGGCTTTCAGGGTCCAGATTGTGGCGCTCGGCGTTTGGTGGGACCGGACCTTCATCACCACAAACACAAAAAAGGATTCTTCCCATTTCACTGTGTGAATGATTCGTCAGCGTACACACTGCAGTTATTCTGTTTCTCTTTCTTATTCTTTATTCTTACAAATCTCAGTCACACTGTCAGCAATTCCTGCAATCTTGGTATCTAAACGTTCACCTCGTTAAGGACTATCCTGCTTGTACTTTTAGTATTTATACATTTCACGGTTTTTAACATTTTATGCGATTTTTCAGCCCTTTTGAAACGAATTGCAATTTTTTCAAATTTCTGCAATTTATGCCGTTAAAAACCTTCAGCATGTTGAGGGAATTCATGCATGTACTTTTGGTATTGTTAAATGCTACACCATTTTTTACCAATTTAAACTATTTGTGTGATTTCTTCACAAACTGTATACAATTTTTTCCGCACTTTGAAACTATGCATTATGGGTATCGAAGCGTGTTAAGGACATTAATGCTACTGAGGATTTTAAGGCTCATTTTGAGTTTAGCTAGTTCATCAACATGCTAATGTTTTTAGATCATTTACCATCAAATAAGGTTTTTTTGGTCTATTCTTGATTTGAACTAATATTTTAGCAGCGTCATAATGTTTTGGGATAATATGACATCTGATGTGGATTTTTGGGCTAATTCTGTGTTATGATAATATTTTAGTTAATATTTGATTTTTAGTTAATATGACATCTACTGGGGATTTTAAATTAATTAGGAGTTAAGCTAGTTTTTAGTAACGTGTTGGTTTTTTTTGGTTCCAATTCTGAGGTAAGCTAGCATTTTAGCAAGGTGCTAGCATTTTTTGCTAGTTTGTCATCTACGGAGGTTTTTAGAGCTAATTTGGAGTTAAGCTAATATTACAGCAATATGTTAGCTTATCTGACTATTTTGGCATATACTCAGGTTTTGAGCACTTTTTAAGTTCATAACTTTTATGCATTTTACATTTTAAGCAATGTTTTAATCTTTTAACAAACTCAACTTCTTTTTGCACATTCTGCAATTTCAGCAACTTTAAGTCCTTTAGCAACTTTAGCAATATGCAAATACCTTTAACATTTTTAGCCAATCCCTTCAGCAAGTACAGTACATTTCTTCAGAATTTAGATCAAACATTTTCAGCATATTTAGCAACCACATTAAGCAAAAAGCATTCACTAGCATTATAGCAGGTAATGCAACTTTTCTAATTATTTTTCCTTATTTATTCTTCTGTACATTTTTTGATTTGTAAGAATTTACAGTTTTTAAGATTTTACGCAATTTATTCCATTTTTCAGCCCCATTGAAAATGAATAGAAATTGTATCAAATTTCTGCAGTTTTTGAAAATTCTGCAATTTCTTCAATTTAAATATT